>NC_068935.1:114287699-114587699 GCF_023091745.1 Budorcas taxicolor | reverse complement strand
AAATCACCCCATCGGGTAATATAGGAGTCATAGACATAATCAAATGGGCAAATTCTCTTTAGTGTTCTGGCCCTACAGAGAAATAATTATACCTACTTTATTTTCATAGACTTTTTAAGTTGACGAAAGTAGAAATATTTGTCAATTATCCCAGCAGATAGTTTTACTTCTCTCTGTACAAAATTTTCCATGTAATTATGGTCTGAAGTTCCCATACTTGAAAGTGGGCATTGCCTAATTCACTTGCAAAGATGTACAAAGAAAGAATGAACTGTGGGATCCATAATTATCTTTGCCTTGTTCGTTGGAGTCTATACATAGTGGCTTTTGTGAGTTTAATGCAATCGTCATTCCTATGTATAATTATCAGAGTGAAGATTTGGGGCAACAGAGAGTAGAAATCCTAGAACGAGCATATCAAAAATTAAAACAGAGTTTGTCAGACTCTTGGCTTATTTTGTTAAGAAAATTATCTTTGTAAATTAAGATAAATGTTAGGTTTGCTGCTTAAAGATAATATATTTGCCTGTTGCCTCAAAGATAAAGGCCAGTCTCTTCACCATCTGACCCCATTTTTTCCCACAGTTTCATTTACTCTCCTACTTAGGTCACAGCATTGGCCAGGCACTCATGCAGTGGCTGCCTTCTGGAAGTCCCTTGTGCCTACTGCTGCTGCTAAGTCGCTTCAGCCGTGTCTGACTCTGTGCGACCCCATAGACAGCAGCCCACCAGGCTCCCCCATCCCTGGGATTCTCCAGGCAAGAACACTGGAATGGGTTGCCATTTCCTTCTCCAATGCATGAAAGTGAAAAGTAAAAGTGAAGTTGCTCAGTCCTGTCCAACTCTTAGCGACTCCATGAACTGCACCCTACCAGGCTCCTCTGCCCATGGGATTTTCCAGGCAAGAGTACTGGAGTGGGGTGCCATTACTTTCTCCTATACTCAAATTTTAAGATGTATCTCAATGTCACTTTTACGAAGTCTTTCCTAACTCCATTCCTACTGGGCAGAATTAAGTAACACTTGTCAAATACTAACAAGTTTCTTCTTCACATTTTTATTAGAGTATTTCTCTCATCATTTGGTGTATATACCATTGTGTGTCAATTTCCCTTTTTGCACTTGGAACTCTTAAAGAATGGACTACAGTGTTTTCATCTTCACATGCCTAAAATTTTGGTTAATACCTAATACACAGAAATATATGAATGAGCAAATAGTGTAGCATTTACTCAGCTTTAATACTCATGTATGAAAACCAACATTTATAATTTACCCTTTCAAGTAGCTGCAAACTACAGAGTGACAGAATAACCCAAACTAAAACTGTTGGTTTTGGTCTGATTGCCTGGTATGCTTAAAGATCCTCCTTGATGGATGAGGGAGACAGCTCAAGAAATGCATAGGAATCTGAGCTATGAAGATATAACTGGGAAGCCCAGCAATAAATCAAATTCAAATCAGACAGAGGAGGAAAAATCAGATTGCCATTGAAGGGCAACAGAACAGTAGGTTGAGCTTGGAAAAATAAATAGAGGTTAAAAGAACAGTTGCATATCACAGTTCAGCCAATAAACTGTTAATGGTTAGAGAGTTAAGTGGCATCTTGAGTTTAGGGCAGATCTCTCAAGTTTAGTCTATTAGACTCCATAATGTTAGAGAGCCAGAATGAGAAATGGGTTCACTAGTTCCACTGTCTTATTGTCTACTGAGCACAAGGTCTGCTAACAACTGCATAAATAGGTATGTATAGGTAGGTAGATAGAAATAGACATAGACACAAGCCTGTCTACAAAAACTTTCTATTACAATTTTTATTAACCACAGGAATGATCCTTGTTCCTCAAGAATAGGCCAAGATTTTCTGTCCTTGTTTATAACTTCAGCCATAAGTGAATGTCAGCTCTCATTATATGAGCTTTTTAATCAACTAGAAAGTCAGGACCCTGTGGGTTCAGCTTTCCTTGGTTAATGATCATAATCTCTCTTTGCTCTTAGAGTATCTTACATTTGCAAGACATTTTCATATGTTGTCTCATTTCATCTTTTTAACAGTCTGTGATGTTTGTATTGTGCTTCCATTTTATAGACTGTGACAGAAGCTTATGTGCTATACTTCTTGGAACATTTCTATACACTACTGTATTGATTATTGTTTCTTTTTTCACTCCATTATTAAATTCCAATTGTGAATAAATGCTCTTTTAAATCCATGACCCTTCTGCAATATTTAGAATGGTTTCATATTATCCTTATGGACTTCAGTATTTAGAATGGTCTCATCCTTACAGACTGTTTCATTTTATTTTATCCCACTGTTAACATGTTCTGTGTCTCACCAAATAGAACATCTTGTAATAATGCAATTGAATATGAACTTGTCCTTGAAATGTTTCTCAGGTGTTTTTTTTGCCCTAGTCATTTGCATGGCTTCTGGATCTGCTTCTGTTCATCTTTGCCTCCTATTTCCTCATTCCCATTTTTTTGTACTTCTGCTCTCTCAAGTATAGTTTAACAGATACTTTTCTTCTTCTATTGATCTTCAAGCATGAAATTTCTTTTCAAGGCACTTAAGAAAATGGAAGTACTTAGAACATTCATGAACAGAATGTCCTGTGAGCTGCAAAAGTGAAGTTGCTCAGTCGTGTCCAACTCTTTGTGACCTGTGGACTGTAGCCCACCAAGCTCCTCTGTCCTTGGGATTCTCCAGGCAAGAACACTGGAGTGGGTTGCCATTTCCTTCTCCAGAGGATCTTCCTGACCCAGGGATCAAACCCAGGCCTCCTACATTGCAGGCAGATACTTTGACCTCTACACCACCAGGGAAGCTGCAAAAGTGAATGTGAAAAGAAGCAAACAGAAGAGCCCGTTAGTTCATCGGAGTTTTTACTCTTTAAAGACAGCAAATTGTAGTCCTTTCTTAAAAACAAGCAAAAAGCAAGTGGTCTCATTTTACTTCTTAAAATAGACAAAGTAAAACTAATAATTGACATGCCAGTTTACTGTGGCTATTAATTCCCTGTGCACAAAGTTGCCTTTCTTAATTTAGGATTCACATTTTCTTTCTGAATATAATTAACTGACTATACATAGATAAGTAATTGAAAGCCAACTCATGATTGCTTGAGCATTTAAAGTTATAAACTATGTAGACATTGGTAAATTATCATTAGAAAACCTGTAACAACTATATTAAAATTAATGTGAACCCAGAAGTTACATAGGACTTAGGATATTTTTATGACATTTACAGAACATCCTGCACATGGCTTGTAAATATATGTTAACTTTAAAGAACTTGGTGAGGTATTCATAGAAATGAAAAGTCTTTTATAATGTAAATGTTTGCTGCATTAACATAACAAAGTGATTTGCAATTTTCCCTCTGGGCTGACTTGTACTAGGTCAAGGCCCCACAAACAATGGTATCAAAATGTGAATTTCCACCAACTGTGAAAGTGCTTATACAAATGAAAGTAGCATAGAAACTAAGTTAACAGTCCATTTTAAACTTCAGTGACTAAAAGGACCTAAGCATTAATTTATTTTATTTTCACAATAGCAGAATATTGAAAACAAGATAAAGTTGACTTTATTCTGGCTTATGAGAACAGTTTCTCAATGGGGAAATAAGACTAAGATTCTCAAAGGTTGTTGAAATAATGATAAATTCTCTTAAACACAGAGGAACATCTTATGTTCAGTTCAGTAATTTGGAACACATGTATTTCAATTATTTTAACATTATAAGTTAACATTTTCACTTTTAATTTTTTTTCTCTTGGTTAACAAGGTCCTTGGCATCATGGTATACTGACATGAGCCAGTGGTCTAGTCTTGCCTCTATTTGAGAATCTCAGTGGCCTGAAGATCTTCATCTCCAACTGTCTATAGCAATGATTTTTAACAAGGAATGAATGACAAAAATACCTGTAGAACAAAACACATATATCCAGTTTTCTATCTCACCTGCCTCACTTGTACTTGAAAATTTATTAGATCTGTAGACTGAGAATCACTGTTCTCTGTCCTGTTGGGACTTTTAAGTTCTGCAAACAGAAAATTCTTGTAGTAATGTCTCAATATCTACATATATCTATGTCTATATCTCTATATATTTGTATCTCTTCTGACCTAGTGAATCTGATGTTTTCTTCGTCATAATCAGGATATCTATACTTTCTGGAGCTCTTTGCTATGCATATGAGAGAGCTTAACAGATACAAAAACTTCTGATTATCTCATCAGTCAGGTTGTTATTGTCAAGAAAGACAGACTGTGACTCAGGCGTGGGGGTACAAGTGAGATCTGAATATCCTTCCAAGTGGAAACTATGTACTACACTGCAGACTGAAAGTAGGGATAAAGTAGAGAAAGAGGGAACTTCTCAAAGCCTAGTGGAATTTCAGCAACAATTTGAGTCACTTACCTTTCTGAAGGTAAGAAGATATTAAGCAGAAGATATTACGAGTAGCTGGCAAGAATACACCAAAGAACTGTACAAAAAATATCTTAGGAACCCAGATAATCATGATGGTGTGATCACTCACCGAGAGCCAGACACCCTGGAATGTGAAGTCAGGTGGACCTTAGGAAGCATCACTACCAACAAAGCTAGTGGAGGTGATGGAATTCCAGTTGAGCTATTTCGAATCCTAAAAAAATGATGCTATGAAAGCGCTGTACTCAATAAGCCAGCAAATTTGAAAAACTCAGCAGTGGCCACAGGGCTGGAAAAGGTCAGTTTTCATTCCAACCCCAGAGAAAGGCAATGCCAAAGAATGCTCAAACTACTGCACAATTGCACTCATCTCACACACTAGCAAAGTAATGCTCAAAATTCTCCAAGCCAGGCATCAGCATTATGTGAACCATGAACTTCCAGATGTTCAAGCTGGATTTAGGAAAGGCAGAGGAAGAAGAGATCAAATTGCCAACATCTGTTGAATCATTGAAAACACAAGAGAGTTCCAGGAAAACATCTATTTCTGCTTTATTGACTATGCCAAAGCCTTTGACTGTGTGGATCACAACAAACTGTGGGAATACCAGACCACCTGACCTGCCTCTTGAGAAATCTGTATGCAGGTCAGGAAGGAACAGTTAGAATTGGACATGGAACAACAGACTGATTCCAAAGGCTGTATATTATCACTGTGCTTATTTGACTTATATGCAGAGTACATCATGAGAAACGTTGGGCTGAATGAAGCACAAGCTGGAATCAAGATTGCCGGGAGAAATATCAATAAAGTCAGATATACAGATGACACCACCCTTATGGCAGAAAGTGAATAAAACTAAAGCGCCTCTTGATGTAAGTGAAAGAGGAGAGTGAAAAAGTTGGCTTAAAGCTCAACATTCAGAAAACTAAGATCATGGCATCTGGTCCCATCACTTCATGGCAAATAGACGGAGAAACAGTGGAAATTGTGGCAGACTATATTTTCCTGGGCTCCAAAATCACTGCAGATGTTGACTGCACCCAAGAAATTAAAAGACACTTACTCCTTGGGAGAAAAGTTATGACCAATGTAGACAGTATATTAAAAAGTAGAGACATTACTTTGCCAACAAAGGTCCGTCTAGTCAAGACTATGTTTTTTCTAGTAGTCATGTATGGATGTGAGAGTTGGACTATAAAGAAAGCTGAGCGCTGTTCAGTTCAAATTGATGCTTTTGAACTGTGGTGTTGGAGAAGACTCTTGAGAGTCCCTTGGTCTGCAAGAAGATCCAACCAGTCCATCTTAAAGGAAATCAGTCCTGAATATTCATTGGAAGGACTGATATTAAAGTGGAAACTCCAATACTTTGGCCACCTGATGCGAAGAACTGACTCATTTGAAAACTCCCTGATGCTGGGAAAGATTGAAGGTGGGAGAAGGGGATGACAGAGGATGAGATGGTTGGATGGCATCACTGACTCAATGGACATGAGTTTGAGTAAACTCCGGGAGTTGGTGGTGGGCAGGGAGGCTTGGTGTGCTGCATCCGTGGAGTCACAAAGAGTCAGACATGACTGAGTGTGAACTGAACTGAACCTTTCTGAAAACGTATCTCAATATCTTTATTAGTTTTCTGTGGCTGTTATAATGAAGTACCCAAACTTGGTGGCTGAAATCAACAGAAATTTCTTCTCTCAACAATTCTAGAGGCCAGAAATCTGAAATCAAGGACTGCACTCCCTCTGCAGGTGCTAGGGAAAAATCTTTGACTCCCTTAATGAGTATTGGGAGACAGTCAGCCCCATTGACTTATGGTCACATCACTCCTGTCTCTGCCATTAAGGTCATTCTTGCCCTCTTTCTCAGCTGTGAGTATACGTGTGTTTTGTCTTCTGGCTATCTCAAATCTCATTATCCTTTTCTTTTAGAAGACACTTGGCATAGAATTTAGGGCCCACATGGAAAATCAAGAGTAATCTCATCTCAAAAGCCTTTAATTACATCTGAAAAATCTCATTTTCCAGAGACAGGCACACCTTGGAAATATTGTGGGTTCATATGCAGACTACTGCAATAAAGTAAATATTGTAATAAAGTGAGTCACATGAATTTTTTGCTTTCCCAGTGCATATAAAAGTTATATTTACTCTATATTATAGTCTATTAAGTGTGTAATAGTGTTATATCTTGAAGAAAAGCAATGTACAGACCTTAATTAAAAATACTTTATTGCTAAAATATGCTAACTTTCAGGGAGTGGTAGTGGTAGAATCAAAGATCACCATAACACATGTAATAATAATGAAAAAGTGAAATACTGTGAGAATTACCATGTGACACAGAGACACAAAGTGAGCAAATGCTGTTTGAAAATGATAGCAATAGAGTACCAAGGCAGGGTTGCCACAAATCTTCAGTTTGCAAAGACAAAACAAAAACAAAAACACCATATCTGCAAAGCACAATAAAGTAAAGCACAATAAAACAAGATATGCCTGTAAAGTGATAATCATAACTTCCAGAGATTAGGATCTAGGCATATCTTTTGGGGACCAGCATTCAAACTACTGCAGTATAAATCACATGTTCTATTAATACTATATTCACAAAAGTGTGATATTGAGTAAAAGTTCACAAGATGAATGAACAGTGAAGTATTGATAAGAGCCCTCATTCAGTAATTATCAGGGTTTGCTCCTCTGCGTGTGTGCACAAGCATGTGTATTATGTTTTGTGGTCTTTGTTTTTTCACCTGAAGAGTTATTCTTCCAGGTAGCCCTTGAGGTTAAATTGAGAAAGATATCATTACAAGTTGCCCATAACACAAGAGTTAAGTGCCTAATACAGGAAGCAAAGGGAACCCTTTCCCAAGGGGAAAAATAAAAACAAAAAGACTGTCCTATAGTTCTGAGAGAACAAAAAGTTTGACCATAACTCTTCAGAGGTGAATTTGGGAATATTCAATTGTCTTTTTACATTTGGCAAGAGTTGACTCACCTATATGTATTAGAAACAAATGTCTACTGATAAGTGGATTGATTATGTCTACTAATGGAGAGTCATATATTATTTCCAAACAAAATGTTCACAAATTAAATGTTAAAAATAATATATCTTTCTCCATTAGTAGACATTCTGATATCTAGCCATAACAATGATAGGCGTAACTTCTTCAAACTACAGAGATAATCACATATTGTGCAGTGTTCTAAGACTTATGATTCATAAGCAGAGTTATAATATTATATTAAAAGTTGTCAAGGTACTAAGATATAATGTGTTTAATCAAGCACTTGTTGAATGCTTGCCATATGACTAGTATTAGGCAGTGTGCTAAGTAAAACCAAGACAACTGTACTGTGTGAGTTTAAAGAAGGGCTGTTTTCAAAAGCAGGGTCAAGCAAGGATTCATTGTGAAAATGTTAGGTGAGCTATAATCTAGTTAAGAAGTAAGATTTAAGCAGACAGATATGAAGCATAACGGCATTGCTGAAAGACCACTCTTAGGAAAGGCGGTGAAGTGAAACATATGTTAGCTTTGGGAGCAGGGCAGTATTACAGCCAGCTGAAGCAGTTGAGCCAGCTGACCTGATGAAAAGGAGTAGTGCCAAAAAAACTGTTTTCTCTAAAGTGAAATCTTCACCCCACTGAAGGCTTAATTTTTTTCAAAAGAGGAAAGAAAGAGAGCCTAGTTGGTAAGGTGGTCTTATAGTATACTGTAGCATGAATAAGAGAAAAAAAAAAGCCATTACCCTGGGAACCAATTGGGAAACTAATTACCTAGGTGAAAAGTAATAGACTAGCCTCTGAAAAAGGTCAGATTTCAGGGGGGTCAGAGACAATCAGAGGTATAAATCTTGTTAATGTATCAACTAATAGAAAGTAAACTTGACAGAGAGAGGAGTTAAGAAAATAAGTGTTAATTATGGCTAACTGGGAGGAAGGTAATGCCAGTAATAACAACAAAAATGTCAAAAAGAGGAGCAGTACTTGATGGGAATATGTTGACTCAAACTGTGGTTAGAAGACTGTGATACATTTCGGCAGGGATCTTCCAAAATTGGAAATGCAGTCATAGCTTGACTAAGATGTTTGAGCTGGACAAGCATTTGGGAGATCCTCCTGGAGAGGAAGTGAGAAAATTATTGGTCTGAAAGATTACTTATTTTCTCACCTTGTCTCAAATTATTATTATGATAAATAGTATACTAATTTAATTTTTTAATGCCTTATTTTCCTGTTGAGGATGAGAGATGTGTTTTATTTATCTCTGAGCAACCAGTGGGTGGAGTTTGTTCAATAAGTTCTTGATGAATAACTGAAAGTTAGCTACAATGTTTTTGAGAGTATCTTGTTTTTCCAAGTATAATGGAAATTGTTTTGTATTTACTATTGTGTCCTTTCACAAGCATTTTTAGGAGTTTTGCTACAATCATATTACCATATCATTGTCTAATCTTTCAAGTTTCAAAGTATTTTTAACTTATTATATTTCAAAACATAATTATAAGGTGTAACTAAGAAAACTGCTGATTATTTTAACAATTGAGTTGTAGACATTCAAAATCACTCATCCACAAGTACATATTATCGGATTAATACTCCAGTAGAGATACCATAAATTATGCCTTTTCTTTTTGCTACTGCTTAATTTTCTTCTTCTGTCCAGGGAAAAAATGTACTGTATATACATATTATTAAAATATTTAGTAACTGTATAATTTAGGCATCATTAGGGATTTTTAAAAAAGATAATTGACTCAATTTTTTCCAACAATTTCTTTAAAACATACAGATACATATTTGAATGGTATTGACTTGGAACTGTGCTCTTCATTTGAATTCCTGTGACCTGCTTACCACTTTAAGGTTTTATATTGTTTTACTCTTCCTTTGTCTATCCTTCCATGTTATATTGATTTCTAAGTGTTCAGGGACTTCCATTTTCCACCTCATTTAAGAGCATTTCATCCTACTGTGTTGGTCATCAGCAAGTCATGAAAATAGTACACAAATAGCCATATAATGCAATATGATTTGAAACAGAGGAGAATTGCACTTGTCTACAAGCATGGGATTTTTATCCTGGGTTGTTCAATGTAGTTAGAAAGTAAAGAGTTATTGGAATTTTTTTTCTTCATGAAAGGAATGAGAATTTTGAGTGCCATTTAGAGCAGCAGTTCCAAAACATATAGATTTCAGGAACCAGGTGAACTATATAGGAAGGGAGGAAGGAGGCTGGAAGAAAGAAGGCAGGAAGGAGACCATCACAAAGTTGTAGATTTATTTAGTTTGCCAAATTATATTACTAGGAAAATAAAGGAGCTAATGCTGACTTAAGAAATATTCACAACCTAAGAGTTGAGAGTTATGTTTTATTTGGTGGAGATTTTTAGGACTTCAAGCCCAGGAGGCAGCATCTCAAGTAACCCTGAAAGAACTGCTCTGAGGTGGGGAGGAGGGAACCAGGTTTTATAGAACTTTTGCAACAAAAGGAAGGTAGTTGGAATTCAGTTGCTGTTAATTAAAGAAAGCCTGATATCCCAAGTTATGGAATTGAGTGCTTTTCTATGTAGGGGAAGATGCAAGAGTCTGGGCTGCCAGAAGCCATTCCTTTGATATGCACCTGAGCTGTCTGGGGCCAGTATCCTGTATTATCACACCCTGAGTTTCCTCAGGGCTCACCAGGAGGAGTGGCTGCAGTCTGATGGCTGCTAGATAGCAGTTCTTTCCTTTCTGAGTGTCCTCAGGACTCACTCACTCACATTGGAGGACTGCAGTTGCTGATGACTATGATATGTTTGTTTACTGATATGGCCTGAAATATTGTGTTTCTCACTAACATCTTCTATTAGTGTAATTTGTAATTTCTTAAAAGGGTAATTTAAAATTCAAAACCATGGAAGTTTTTCAGAGAAATGACTAGTCATTTGAATTGAGCAGGTCAAACTTTGTATTTATTTCTAAAACATGCTATATTATCTTCTCTCTCTCCCAAAATTTTGCATCTAAGAATATCTCAAGACTGTTACTGATCATGCCCTGACTCCAGGAATGACTATAATCCTAATACTTCTTAATTATTCATGCTGAAATAAAACATTTGACAGTGAAAGCTAATTAAAATGCACAATTGCTTTTCTTCTGTGTTTTGTAGTGGAATATCTTCACTGATATATGTGTTTGCATATTTCACTTTCAATGCTATTTTTCTCATGGTTACACGGGCTTACACTTTGGAGTCATGTTGTGAATGCCATCTTATATAAAATATAAGTGCCCCTACTACACAACTGTGCGTCTCCTGCTTACTCATCCTCCTGTATAGTAATTATGATTTCATCCCCATCTACTGCTTCCTTGTGATTATGGAAATGCTAGTGAAAGTTGAGCAACTCGGCACAGTAATTTCCATCTCTTTCTCTTGTGCTTTACTTTCTGGGGCATTTCCTAAACTTTATCTTTCAACCCTCTTACTGATTCTTTTTCCTTTTCTGGTACATACTTTGAATTACTAAGTGTTTTTTTCTTTGTTTTCTACATATGTCTTTTTCTACAGCAGCCTGTTCTGTCATGTGGAGGCAATGGCATCTCTTCTCTCTCTGAGGGTATTTAAGTTAGATCTTTGGGATTTTTTTGTTGTCTGTTTTAGAGGCTTTACTTTTCTCTGTATATTTTATCTTTATTCTCCCCCAAATTCCTATTGTCTACTTGCATGTTGGGTTCTCCATCATGTTAAAGGCTTCCCTCACTTTTTTGGTGGTCCGTGATTGTCTACTCATCAATAAATGTATGGCAGCAAAGAGATGCTTGGGCACTCTTCACAGCCATTTGATTTGGGGCTTCATGGTTTGTTTGTCTGGCTCATTGGAAAAGCCCTGCCGTCTGTATCTTTGCATCTTTTTGTACTGGTCAGATTCATAAAGAAGAATCCTTCAATATTCCGCTTCTCTCTTTGCGCTTGATTCCATTGTTTCGCCACCTATTTGCCATGAATTGATGGGACCAGATGCCATGATCTTAGTTTTCCAAATGTTGGGTTTTAAGCCAGCTTTTTCACTCTCCTCTTTCACTTTCATCAAGAGGCTCTTTAGTTCTTTTTTGCTTTCTGCCATAAGGGTGGTATCATCTGCATATCTGATGTTACTGATATTTCTCCCAGCAATCTTGATTCCAGCTTGTGCTTCATTCATGGAAACTGTGGAAACAGTGAGAGACTTTATTTTTGAGCTCCAAAATCACTGCATATGGTGACTGCACCCGTGAAATTAAAAGACACTTTCTCCTTGGAAGAAAATCTATGACCAACCTAGTATATTAAAAAGCAGAGACATTACTTTGCCAACAAAGTCTGTCTAATCAAAGCTATGGTTTTTCCAATAGTCATGTGTGGATGTGAGAGTTAGACCATAAAGAAAGCTGAGCGCCAATGAACTGATAAACTGTGGTGTTGAAGAAGACTCTTGAGAGTCCCTTGGACTGCAAGGAGATCCAACCAGTCCAGCCTAAAGGAAATCAACCCTGAATATTCATTGGAAGGACTGATGATGTAGCTGAAACTGCAATACTTTGGCGACCTGATGCAAAGAACTGACTCCTTGGAAAAGATCCTGATGCTGGGAAAGATGAAGGAGGGAGAAGAAGGGGATGACAGAGGATGAGATGGTTGGGTGGCATCACCAACTCAGTGGACATGAGTTTGAGGAAGCTTTGGGAGTTGGTGATGAACAGGGAAGCATGGTGTGCTGCAGTTCATGGGGTCGCAAAGAGTCGGACCCGACTGAGCGACTGAACTGAACTGACTTGCACTTGATAGACAAGTGGGAAAGGAGTTTACATTCAGCAGAAAAGCATGCACTCAAGTGTGCAGAGAGTCTCTTTGACCCTTCCCACAGAGTAAACTTTTAGTCTCTGTCATAGTGGAGAAAAAAAAATGGTATCTAATTTTCTTTAAAATATTTTTGAGCAATTCTCTTTTTTTGCCCCATGCTCATCCTCCCTTCCATTGATATCCGGTATCATCTATTCCCTAGCCTTCTGGGGTTCTGCCTTGGCAATCATGTTGTTTATTGGCATCAGCATGTGTTAGATTGGCGTTCAGCTTTTTCAGGTCTTCTGAGTGAGTAACTACTTGTTCTGTCTAGCTTCTAAAATTCTGTTGCTGTGGCTCCCTCCCATCTTTCCTTTATGTGCTTGTGCCTAATTAAAAAGCCCCTCATTTATGTTTTTGTGTGTATTCAGGAGGGAAAAGGCCCTGTATTTCTGTGTTCATTCTACCATCATTACCTGATAGTCTGCAAGTAACTTTAGGAAATTGGTTCTTGACATTTTATATGATGATGGCATAAAAAAAACTGTCAACAAGTCTTCAAGGAGGATTTATGAGCTTCTGTAATAATTGTAATACTCTCTATTAGCTAATCTGACACAACTCTAAAGTGAACCCAATCATGTTTGCTATTGTTGATATGCTATGAACAATGTGAGTGACAGTCATTTGTAATTAGTCCATGGGTAATTGCAGCCATGTACCTAAATCCCATTAGTGGCCACATTTTAACATCTGTAGCATGAAAATACTGAAACCGTTCTTTTCTTCTGTGTTTTTTTTTTTTTTTGTGGTGAAGAAGTTCAACCATGTTTTATGGGTTGGAATTATTGATAGGATACTTTTCTATGGCTTAGCATTTTCATATCTTTTTAGCTTAACTGTATCCTGTGAGACTAAGCTTATTACTGTCATGTAAGATTTGTTTAGCAACACTAGTCATATCTAAAATCTAGCATGTGGAATGATTTATCCTCATTTCAAAAAAAACATACACCAGATAAAACAGGCAGCCATTCTTCTTTTTAACCTTTTAATATAAAATATATAGTATGGATAGTGGAATCCAAGCAGAATCTGCAGTGTCATCTCTTTAGAACCCAGGCACTTTGGTACACTTGGAGGAAGTATACCCTGGAACCATCTATAAATGGATCCTGCTGAGTTCTGCTTTTCCTCAATCATTTCATCCTGTCAAACATGGGACTTTTCTCCTCTTCAATTTCTCAGTGATAAAGATTTAATTTCAGCTTGTAAATTCGATTTTATCCTTTATTACTAACAAGATATTTCCTAGTATTGATCTAGTTTTCACATTTATATAGGGCCCTGTTTGCCTGCCATACAGATATCAATCAGGGAGCATGTCATTCCAGCCAGGAAGATTGATGCTTGTGTGTGTATGTATATATTAATGATGATATAATGCGAAGGATGTGGATTGAAATCTTTAGGGTGTGTTATGGGTAAAGATCTTTAAGGACACCATAGATAGCAAGGCTGTGTCAGTTCACAGGAGCTAGACAGGCTTCCTTCAGGGAGGTAGTGTTAATTTAGAGACTCAAAGGATGAGTTTAATTTTTCAAGACAGAAAAATGCACACTAGACACCCCCCCCCAAAAAAAAAACCCAGTATCATCAAATACTTATGGGTAGCAATAAATCTGAATGACTATAATAAAGAAATGTCCTGGAATATAATGAAAACTCACCTTCATACCTAACTATAACAATAGCTAACAATGAGTGAATATTTCTTATGTCTCAGATACCATGCTAAGATCTTTTCCTGAATGATCTAATTTAAAACACAAACTCTGTTATCAATCATATTTTGAAAATGAGGAGCTTGAGGCACAGAGAGGCTTCCCAAGTTCACACAGTTACCCATGAAAATGGGTCTTGAGCCAAAGGAGTCTGAGGCTAAGACTCATGGTATTCATTGCCATGCTGACAACAACTGACATAAACCCTTCCTTCTGTGAACTCTAACTGTTCTTTGGCCTCCAATTATATAATCTGGGAATGTGGGGTACCCAAAGAGACATCACATGTGGAATTGTGGTTGACAATAGTGGTATAGATGCTTAAACTCTTGCTCCTCTTAGTGCTAAAAAATAACCACTCTATGTTTTAGTGGAAAGTTTTACTATAGATGGTAATGTTTATTTTCATAATAGAAAAAAAAAAACATTTCTTTTGGTAAATTTAGATACCTATGTGTCATGTGGGTAATTTATGGAATGCCTTATGGATAAAAATTTAAAGCAAGGTCAGGCCTTAAAATGTGCCTCTCACCCTTGACACTAATGATGTTTGGGGTGAAATAATTCTTTGTTGTGTGAGGAAGGGTGTGAACTGTAGTATATTTAGCATTCATGGCCCCTACCCACTAGATCCCAGTAGCAGTCACTCAGTTGCCTCTGCTGCTGCTCGTGCTAAGTCACTTCAGTCGTGTCCAACTCTGTGCGACCCCATAGACGGCAGCCCACCAGGCTCCCCCGTCCCTGGGATTCTCCAGGCAAGAACACTGGAGTGGGTTGCCATTTCCTTCTCCAATGCATGAAAGTGAAAAGTGAAAGTGAAGTCGCTCAGTCGTGTCTGATTCTTAGCGACCCCATGGACTGCAGCCTATCAGGCACCTCCGTCCATGGGATTTTCCAGGCAAAAGCACTGGAGTGGGGTGCCATTGCCTTTTCCTAGTTGCCTCTAGACATTGCCAAATATCCCCTGTAGGGTAAAAAAAAAAGCTCCCACCACTTAGGTTGAGAAACCTCTGCCTTACAAAATTCTAGTATGATTCCTCAACTTTACACAAGAAGGGAATTAAAGTGCTATAATGAAGGTCACACTGCTAAATAGTGGCAGAAATTTGATAGATCTCAAGTCTCTAATCCCAAATCCATATTTCACATACAACAAGCTGCCTAAGGCAGTCTTCCATTTAAAGTGATACCTCCAGAATATATGGTTTTAAAAGAGCCCACACATCGCCTGTAGCAGGTCAATAAATAGGTTGGGAAAGTGGTATAAACCCAATTTTCTCAGAGAAAGAGCAAAATGAGAAAGGTTATGATTTATCCAAAATCACATATTTAGTAGAAAATAGAGACAGGACATGAGATTTCAGATGTCAACTCTATTGCTCTTTCCAAAATCTATACTTGCCCCAGTGGGTGGTCATGGGCTTGATTTGAGGAAGGAGCAACAAAAAAATTGTAGAACATTTCTACATTATTCTCTTGTTTCTAGCACTCTGATCCTGTATCTCTGGCAGGCAGAAAATAGCAAATAGTCTTTTTAAAATTGGTAGAAAGAAGGGAGTCATAATACCTTCAAGGATGTTTACTAGCTTGTATCTATACTTTTTCTTCTATCTGAATGAATAAAGAACGAAGGACTTCAAAACATAAAAAATAAAATTAGGTTATTTTATGTTATGTATGCCTCAACTATAGAAATCTAACTACTGATGACTTCCAAGGACTTACAGAGAGGTATGAATGAAGGCATTTTCTAAAACTTCTGTCTTGGATTTTGTTATAGGTCTCTATCATGTAGTGATATGAAATCTAAATATTTAACTACCCGCCCCTTTCTGTTCATCATTGCACTGCCAAAAGAGAGGCCTTTATGGAGATAAATGATCTCTCCTTGATCAAAAACCTAGCAGGTCACCATGATAAAATCTCAGCCCTTTCTGAGAAGTGAAGAGTAAGCAGTTGTGAACAGGCTTCCCTCCTATTACTCTGTGCATGTGAGTTGTTTCTCTGCTAAAAACAAAAACAAAACAAAACAAAAAAACAAACTTAGTCTGAAAGTTCAAATTCTATTTTGTTTGTTTAGTGGCTTATATAAAACTATAAACATGATTGAAAGAAAGTATGAAGAGCAATGTTTGCATATCTGCATAAAAAGATTTAAAGTTTAAAAAATGGCCCTAGGCTAACACAAGACCTGTCCATTATGTTTTGAACTTATTGTTGCCATCTGTGGGCAAAATGTATGTGTGTGTGTACTGTCTGTGAATGTTGTGTGTATTACCTAAAACTAAAATTGGTCTAATAAGATGAAATTAGCAGCTGTAAATATAATGTTCTGTATATACTCCAGAAATTTCTAAATAAAGGGATTTAAACAAATTTCTCCACAGTTTATAGTTCTGTAGCTAGTAGAACAGAATGTATATCTGACCCCTTAAATCTAATGAATCACCAAGTTCTGTTGACACCGTTCCCTGAATACATCCCAAACCTTCCCACTTCTCTCCTTCGCAGCCAACATGAACACATTAGCCAGTGTCCGCATCTCATTAGGAGCACTGCAGTTGCTTTTTAATTGTTCTTCCACATCTACTTTTGCCCACTTCTAATTAATTTGGCCCAAAGCAACCAGAATGACCTTTCCAAAATGTAAAATGGACCATGGCATCATCTTTCTTAAATCCCATCCATGACTTTTCATCACACTTGGAATAAAATTCCAAAGTCTTTACACGGAACATAAGGGCTGGTATAATCTAGCTCTCCCCAGCCTCTTCTTTGGCCATTTTACCCCTTCCTCACTAATCTCTATGCACACCCCACCATGCATCAAGCTCTTCCTAATTGGAGCCTTTACATATGGTTTCTCTTTCTAGAACGTTCTTTTTCCATGCCTTCATTTGGCCAATTTTTATTCATTATTCATTTCCAAGCTTAAATATCATACCCTCTAGGAATCTTTCTATGATTTTCCCAGAGTATCTTGGATATTCATTCTTGGTACCTTGTAACAATAATAATTCATACTTTTTTCATTTAACAGCGATCTCATGGAACTCTGAAATTATTTAACTGTATGTCTTTCCCAATAGAGCCTCAGCCCCCAAACAATATGTTCTAAGTCTGTTTTGCTCATAGTGCATCACTAGTGGCTAGCACAGTGCCTATAGGTAGGCATGCCATAAAAGAACACTGGATGGATCAGAAAGAAGGAAGGAAGGGTGGGAGGGAGGAAAGAAGGGAAGGAGGAAGTTAGGAGTGGAGTAGTCCTACCTTTAGTAGTCTGAGCTTTTTGTTTAATTTTTATTACTTTCTCCATGTAGTAATCCTATATAGTACGATGAACATTTCTAATTTAATAACTGAAATGATTTTAGAAATAGGCCAACAGTTTTAAGTTTTGAATATAAAGTTAAATATTTGTCTTATATTATGTGTACATGTGTGTGTGTAGTTGCTCAGTCATGTCCAACTCCTTGCAAGCCACCAGGGAGGCCCCATGTGTACATATAGAACCTATAAAAGTAGCCATCTTATTATTATTAAGTATAGAATTTCTGGTTTTATTTTATTGTTTAGAAGTTAATTCATCTTCTTGAATACATAACTTTTGCTAGACCATAATTCAAAAGTTATGGAAAGACATACAATGAAAAGTTTATGTCCCAATTCCAGATACACAGTTCTTTCTTTTCCCTGCATGCCAAAATTTGATTTTGATTAATGATTACTGAATTGGCTTACCATTTGGTTTCCTTTTGTTTTGCTTTGTTGTTCTGAGCCTTGACTTTTGTCAGCATTGAAATTGTTCCCTTAAATGGTAACAATTTACCTTACTATTACATAACTCACATTCCTATAACCTGTATAGATTACAAATATCTTCTAGCGTGCTTGATTCTATAATACAGTTATTTCATTTTCAAATATTTCTGACTTATAAAATAGTCATTTATCAAATGGCCTTGATTTTATAGTAATTGAACTTTAAAAACATTATTGCCATGATTCCTCAGGTTCTTTGCAGAAAAATTTTCAAAGCTCTATTCCAAAGACCCTATGCTTTTAAGAAACTCCAGTCAGAGATCCTAGTTCATAAGTCACAACAACTTACATCTTAACCTTCTCTTCTCTGTAAAAAGTGACTAGCTCTCTAATCAGAACTTTTTGATCATGCTTTGATTGGTGTCTCATTTCCAAATTGACTAAATGTTAGTGGTTTTCTGAAATAGCTTTCAGCAGATTCCTTGTGATTGGCCACATCTAGACTGGCCCAAAGGAGAATATGAGGATAGTCAGCCTTTTTCTTCATAAGTTGAATTTTTAGAATACAAATATGATGGTGACAATACTGACAGTCAGTCATTTTCTTCATAAGTCAAATTTTTAGAATACAGTAGCACAACCTTCTGTGCTGTTTCTGTCTACTGGGGGCTGTGGGCATGGTGAAGAGACTTCAAGATGGAGGAATCAAGAAACAATCTTCTTGACCTTACTTGGCATTTCTCTGTGTGATCTTGTATTAGCTGGTTGACTACTTGATACTTCTATTTTCTCTTCTTCAAAAGAAGAGGCATGGAAAAAGAAAAAAAGGAGAGGCATAGACTAGATTATCTCTGGGAAACTCCCAGGCCTAAAATTCTCTATTGAATGAAAAAGGAAATGAATGAAATAAATCAAAAAAATTGAATGAATTTGAGCCCAAAGACTGGTTTGCTTTTTTGTTGTTTGATATAAAATTCACATCACACAGTGTATACTTTGATCTCCACTAGGGTCTATTAGAAATCACAGTATCACATCATGTAAAACATAAAATCCTAGTTCTATATTAATTCAGAAATTATAGAACATTTTGAATATTTATACATGTGAGTGGCATGCTTAATATTTTATATCAGAAGTCACTTATCTACATGAATGGGGTTCAAATTATAGATTCAATTTTCAACCCCCATAATTCTCACATTAAAACCTCCTTGCTTCAGTTCTTTTTGCAGATACTAAATATATTTTCCTGACATTATTAATCTCCTGTTTTCTCCCTCTGTCTTATTATATGATCAATTGATGTGGAAAATGAAAATGTCATGGAATTTCACAATCTTTGAGTAATCTTTAAAAGTATTAACTGTTATTTCCTTGAAGAAGTTTTTCACAGATATTTTACTTAAATGCTATTTACTTTTTTGTCTCATCAGAGTAACAGTATTACAGTTTTACAAGAAGTTTATGTTGAAAGAGAAATGACATAAATTCTCACATAGCATATATGTAAAGGAAGAATATGTTGACAGTTTTTCTTTCTGTGGCAGATCAGAAGTTATGAGGGATTGAGCCATATACAATTACTGTTTGACTACATGAAACTACCATTTGAAAAGTATTCACTTTAAAAAAAAATCAAAGAAAATCTGTTTGTAGACTTGTATCAGAAGACACTATCAATTCAGTTCAGTTCACTTCAGTTGCTCAGTCGTGTCTGACTCTTTGCGACCCCATGAATCTCAGCACGCCAGGCCTCCCTGTCCATCACCAACTCCTGGAGTCCACCCAAACCCATGTCCATCGAGTCGGTGATGCCATCCAACCATCTCATCCTCTGTCGTCCCCCTCTCCTCCTGCCTTCAGTCTTTCCCAACATAAAGGTCTTTTCAAATGAGTCAGCTCTTCGCATCAGGTGGCCAAAGTATTGGAGTTTCAGCTTCTAAAAAACAGCTGAACTTTTAGCAAAGCAGCAAGTTCCATAATTTGCCATAAATGTAAATTTATCTATGAAGAGTAATGACGTTATAATGTAGGCAAAAGCTCACTAGAAAACATTGAATCAAACAACCTTTAGGAATATTGATTATAAAGAACATCCAAGAAAGGAGAACTGAAGTTTCATGTTATAAAATTGTTCTGCCAACACATTTAACCCACTCTTAGAGTTAAATCAAACATAGAGTCATTGTATATCATATTATATTTAAAAGAAAACAGCCATTTCTTGTTTATCTAGAGGCCTCTTTATCAAAATGGTTTATAAGATGGCCTCCAAAGCCAGACCGCCTAGTTTCAAAATCTGGTCTTAAGAAAATTACTTAACACCCTGCTGGGATTCAATGCATCCATCTTGAAAATGTTGGTAAAATGCATGTTTAGTTCAAAGGCTTGTTGGGAGAATTAAATAGGCTAATATGAATAAGGACAGAAAAACCATGAGGAGAACAAAGCAACATCTCAAGACATCTTAGTTGTTTTTGCTGTTTATTGTTCTTGCTAGTAATATTTAATAGGATGTGAAAATTGAAGTTTTGCCCAAAGTGCCAATATATAATAATTATCAGATACCCAGCTGAGTGTGAGACAGAATACCCTGGAGGAATCTTCAAAGTGGATAAATCAGAAGAGATTCTGTGACTGTTTAAACTTTCACCCATTTTGAGAATATAAAAGAGTCTAGAACAGAGGGACAAAGAGGAGCTGGCAAAGTTTTTAGAGAGGTACTAAGGGATCTTCTCTCCCTCTGGTGGGGTGAGCAGTCCCTAAAATTCCGAAGGGTAAAATTTTTAGGGTAGCCACTAAGAGAAGTTAATGGATGTTTCCTGGAGTTTGGAGATGGCTGTATGCTCATGCCTCATTCACACCCGTGAAAGGTAAAGCATGTGTGTTGGTGGGTGGATTGGGAGGGAGAGAGAAGGCGAGAAGCGGGGAGAAAGAAAGAAGGAGAGAGAATAAAGGAATGGAAAATGATACTCCTGCAGGGAGTGGGGCGGGAGAAGAAGGATTCAGTTCAGTTCAGTCGCTCAGTCGTGTCCGACTCTTTGCAACCCCATGAATTGCAGCATGCCAGGTCTCCCTGTCCATCACCAACTCCCGGAGTTCACTCAGACTCATGTCCATCGAGTCGGTGATGCCATCCAGCCATCCTCTGTTGTCCCCTTCTCCTCCTGCCCCCAATCCCTCCCAGCATCAGGGTCTTTTCCAATGAGTCAACTCTTTGCATGAGGTGGCCAAAGTACTGGAGTTTCAGCTTTTAACATCATTCCTTCCAAACAAATCCCAGGGCTGATCTCCTTCAGAATGGACTGGTTGGATCTCCTTGCAGTCCAAGGGACTCTGAAGAGTCTTCTCCAACACCACAGTTCAAAAGCATCAATTCTTTGGCGCTCAGCCTTCTTCACAGTCCAACTCTCACATCCATACATGACCACTGGGAAAACCATAGCCTTGACTAGACGGACCTTAGTCGGCAAAGTAATGTCTCTGCTTTTGAATATGCTATTTAGGTCGGTCATAACTTTCCTTCCAATGAGTAAGCGTCTTTTAATTTCATGGCTGCAGTCACCATCTGCAGTGATTTTGGAGCCCAAAAAAATAAAGTCTGACACTGTTTCCACTATTTCCCCATCTATTTCCCATGGAGTGATGGGACCGGATGCCATGATCTTCGTTTTCTGAATGTTGAGCTTAAGAAGGCACAAATGTTTTCCATGGGAGCAGATTTGGTCCACATGGAAGAGAAAGCCTATTTGGAGAGGTGGTAAGCCCTGCCCAGGAAGAGATGAGTCTGCAGAGATGCTTGATCTGAGGGAACAATGACCAACCAAAGGGGAGGTTCTTACCATCCGAGAAGCTTAGTCCAAGCTGGAGACCAATGACAAACCCACATCCGTACCCTTAAGTGAAAGATTCAGCTTCACATATTTGCCAGTCACCAGCCAAATAAAAACAGTTCTGTCCTTATGTCTATTCCTCTGTACCCCTTTGGAACCTGAGTGCAAATATGACAAGAAAGACAGGTAAGCTGGTCACATTCTTCACCATGTATAAGGCATGTCCAGGAGGATGGGAGAGGAGAGTGCTTTAGCTTTTGTGATCTTAGACCATACACTAAGGTCAGACTCATAACTTAGAGTGATTGTATGACCAAACCTTTCCTAAGAGCATGGAATCATGGGAACTTCTGAGTTTTCATTCAGTAGCAGGAAAAATTATCCTAATAAAAATAGTCCTTTGAAGAAGAGAAACATTCCCCAAATTTTGAAATGCTTATACTGTTCTGCTGGTTTGTTACAATAAAGGAGAAAGACACTCTGAACTATCATTACAGAGGACATGAATAAACAGAAAGGGTCATGGCTTAATACAACACTGATAAACTAAATACTTATATGGTTCAGTATGTAGGCTACCACATGAATTTAAAGTGACCTTAGGTAATGAATTAGTTTCCAATATGAATAGTGCAAAGTAAGAAAACAAACCTTAACATCTTCTTATCTTAAATGAATACAGAAGAGATCAGTAAGCTATGGTATTGTTTCCAGATGATTTGAATGTGTTGAAAATATAGTGCATCAATTGTAAGGGGCCATAATTTGCAGTCTTTCTACTAGGTTTTGCATAAATGCACTGTATTAAACATTTTAATTGCTATTTCCCTCCACTTTTTGAAAGGTAGATCCCCCAATGGGGTATATTGATTTCAGTAAGACCTAGTGAAAAATATGTATCGATTGATGATGCGTAACACAGAGTCTTGCACATGGAAAATGTATTTTAATACCAAGTTTTATTTGTTTTAGCTTGATTTTAAGTTCAGCAGAAATACAGAATTCGTATACTTACTTATGGATAAAAGATTTTTCACTTCAAATACATGAAACAAAGTGTACTATATTTTCCTTTGGGATAACTCAAGTGTTGAACTTACAAGCCTAAATCTTGAAAGTCATAAATATTTTTGTTGTAAAAAAAATTACCTGCAGGAATAATTCTGAATATCAGACTTTTTAAAATGTCACTATACTAGTTTTTATGATATCAGATTTTATATTTTTAATTTTATTGTTGATATCATAAAGGTTTCCTCTTACATTTTAGTAAAATGTATTATTTATTATATATACTGGAAGCATATGATATTGATATAATCTATTGGAAAATCTGCTAACATGATAAAAGATCCAAACAAAATACCTGCTTTAAAACTATAGAAATTTCAACTAGATTGAACTAAATTAGGCTTACTTTTCCTCTGTGTGCTCTAAGAGAAATTGGACGTCAGAAATGTTGTTCAAAAATATTAAATTTTGTTTTATTATATGTTATATTGTCTAAAAATAATATCTGCTTGGATCCAACTCTTATAACTATAATTTCAACTTAACCTTATTGCAACTCAGTGAGCAAAATATTCTACTCTTCAAGTATTAAAGTAATAGTTCAATTTCAATAAATTTACTATAAGATTGTAAATCAATATTAGAAGCATCAATTTTAGAAGATCCAATAGTAAGGGTGATAAAATAGTAGAGTAATAAAAATGAGCACCTGTGCTTTAATATCCTGGGCTATGTGTGTGGGCTTTATGAGTTGCAAATGTCATATTCCACTCTTTGCCTTTGTCATACTTAGATTCTGGTTTCTTATGCTATCATTAATATTAATGCAATCAAACTTATCTGTGTTTTTAGTTGATGCTGTTTTTTTTCTTTAAAAATGCTTTCATTCCTTAGGATTAAAAATATCCTCACCTATATTCATTTTCAAACTAAATGTTTTTTCTTTCACTCTGAGCCTTTTTAATCTGAGATTTACTTTAGTATCTAGTGTGAAGTTAGGAATATACATTTGTATTTTTCATGAAGATACTTAAATGTCTCAGAATTTTTTATTGAATAGTCCTTATTTTTTGTAACACCTTTATTGTTTAATAGGTTTCTATCTAAGTGTGGATCTCATCCTGCGTTATCTGTTTTATTTGTCTATTCCTTTGTGTAAGCCTCACAGCCTTAATTAGCATAGCTTCATCTAAAGAGTCTAAGTAAATCTTGATATCCAATAGATATTGAAAGAGTTACTCTTTACTAGTTTTAATGTCTTTCACTTTGCTATCAAATGTGATTTATTTATTTATTTATCTATTTGTTCATTTTGCTGAAGTATGAAAGTGTTAGCTGCTCAGTTGTATCCAACTCTCTGCAACCCTATGGACTGTAGCCTGCCAGACTTCTCTGTCCATGGAATTCTCCAGGCAAGAATACTGTAGTGGGTAGCCCTTTCATTCTCCAGGGGATCTTCCCAACCCAGGGATCGAACCCAGGTCTCCTGCATTGCAGGTGGATTCTTTGCCTTCTGAGCCACCAGGCTAACTATACTTATTGAAGTATAGTTGTTCTAATTTTATAATAGTTTCAGGTGTACAATGTATTAATTCAAAATATTTATACATTGCATTCCATTTTAAAATATTGACTATTTCCTATGCCATAAAATATATCCTTGTAGTTTTTTTTTAATTTTATACATGACAATTTATACCTCTTAATCTCCTACCTCTTAATCTCCTACCCCCTGTCCCCTCCCCATTGGAAACCACTAGTTTGTTCTCTAAATCTTTGAGTCTATTTCTGTTTTGTATTATTCATTTATTTACTTTTTAGATTCCACATATAAGTGATAATATACAATATTTGCCTTTCTCTGCCTGAGTTGTTTCACTATGCATAATATCCTTCAGGTCCATACTGTCATTGCAAATGGCAAAATTTTGTTCTTTTTTATGGTTAAGTTGTATTTCACTGTATATATGTACCACATATGTATGTATGTTTTATATATATAGAAGCCTAGACTACAGTCCATGAGATTGCAAAGAGTCGGATTCGACTGAGCGACTTCACTTTACTATACTATGTATGTATATATATACACACATAAGGTTGCTTCTATATCTTGGCAATTGCAAGTAATACTGCTGTGAACACTAGAGTGCATGTATCTCTTCGAGTTAGTGTTTTTTGTTTGTTTGTTTTTGCAGATATGTACCCAGGAGTGAAATTGTTGGGTCATATAGTAGCTCTATTTTTAGTTTTTTGTGGACTATCCATACTACTTTCCATAATGGCTGCACCAATTTACATTTCCACCAACAGTTCCCTTTTCTCCACATCCTTGACCATCATTTGTTATTTGTGGTCTCTTTGGTGCTAGCCATTCTAACAGGTGTGAGGTGACACCTCATTATGGTTTTGATTTGCATTTCTCCAATAATTAGCAGTGTTGAGCATCTTTTCACATGCCTCTTAGCCATCTATGTGTCTTCTTTGGAAAAATGTTTGGTCAGGTCTTCTGCCCATTTTTTTTAAATTGTTCTTTATTGATTAATTGTTTTTTGCTTGTGCTGGGTCTTCATTGCTGTGTGGGCTACTCTCTAGTTGCAGTGCTCAGGCTGCTTGCTGCAGTGGATGCTCTTGTTACAGAGCACAGCCTCTAGGGCATGCACAGGCTTCAGTAGTTGAGCTTCCAGGCTCCAGAGCACAGACTCAAAAGTTGTGGCATACAGGCTTAGTTGCTCTTCTGCCCATTTGTTAATCACGCTTTTTTTCATTTTTGATATTGAGTTGTATGAGCTGTTAATATATTTTGGATATTAGCCGCTTATTGATAATATCATTTGCAAATATTTTTTCCCATTTACTGGGTTGTCTTTTCATTTTTTCCTTTGCTGTGCAAAAGCCTTTAAATACAGTTAAGTTCCATTTGTTTATTTTTGTTTCCTTTGCCTTAGGAGACACATCCAAAAAATATTGCTACAATTGATATAAAAGTGTTCAATCTATGTTTTCTTCTAGGAGTTTTAGGGTTTCCAGTCAAAAATTTATGTCTTTAATCCATTTTGAATTTATTTTTGTATGTGGTATGAGCAAATGTTCTCTAATTTCATTATTTTACATGCTGTCAATTAAATGTGAATGTTAAGACTGTAAAAATTCCTACTGAAATTTGTTATTGAATCCAGTTTATATATTGATTTGGAGAATCTCTATCTTTACAGTTTTGAGTCGTATGACACCCTTCCCATATTATGTGTATGTAATAGATATAGATGAATTCTGTAATTTATGCCTTTGGTATACCATTGGTATACGGTATAGATGTACAAACTGGATTTAGAAAAGGCAGAGGAACCAGAGATCAAATTGTAAGATTCCAAGGAATGAAGCCATACACAGATAACATACTATAATAAATGCTTTTAAAGTAGCACCTCACACATTGTTACCTCATACATAAGTTACCTCATACATTGGAGAGTGATATTAAGACACAACAATCTTTTAATAGATTAAAATAAGGAGTTACATCTGTTAAAGGAGTGATCTAACTATGTGTGGATCACAACAAACTG
Organism: Budorcas taxicolor; assembly: GCF_023091745.1. Taxonomy (NCBI): domain Eukaryota; kingdom Metazoa; phylum Chordata; class Mammalia; order Artiodactyla; family Bovidae; genus Budorcas; species Budorcas taxicolor. The sequence continues at coordinate 114,561,482 of NC_068935.1, read as the reverse complement.
TGGAAAATTCTTAAAGAGATGGGAACAGCAGGCCACCTTACCTATCTACTGAGAAACTTGTATGCAGATCAAGAATTTGAAGTTAGAACTGAACGTGGAACAATGGACTTGTTCAAAACTGGGAAAGGAGTACATCGAGGCTGTATACTGTCACCCTGCTTATTGAACCTCTGTGCAGAGTACATCATGCAAAATGCCAGGTGAGATGAATCACAAGCTGGAATCAAGATTGCTGGGAGAAATATCGACAACCGCAGATATGCAGATCATGGCACTCTAATGACAGAAAGTGAAGAGGAATTAAGAAGCCTCTTGATGAGGGTGAAAGAGGAGAGTGAAAGACATGACTTAAAACTCAACATTCAAAAAAATATGATCATGGCATCTGGTCCCATCATTTCATGGCAAATAGATGGGGAAAAAGTGGAAACAGTGACAGATTTTATCTTCTTGGGCTCCAAAATCACTGCAGACTGTGACTGAAGCTTGCTTCTTGGAAGGAAAGCTATGACAAACCTAGACAGCATATTAAAAAACAGAGACATCACTTTGCTGACAAAGGTCCATCTAGTCAAAGCTATGGCTTTCCCAGTAGTTATGTATGGATGTAAGAGTTGGACCTTAAAGAAGCCTGAACACCAAAGAATCGATGCTTCTGCATTGTGATGCTGAAGAAGACTCTTGAGAGTCCCTTGAACTGCATGGAGACCAAACCAGTCAATCCTAAAGGAAATCAACCCTGAATATTCATTGGAAGGACTGAGGCTGAAGCTGAAGCTCCAAAACTTTGGCCACCTGATACGAAGAGCTGACTCATTGGAAAAGACCGTGATGCTGGGAAAGATTGAAGGCAGGCAGAGAAACAGGCAACAGAAGATGAGATGGTTGGATGGCATCACCAACTCAATGGACAGAAGTTAGAGCAAGCTCCAGGGGACAGTGAAGGACAGGGAAGCCTGGCGGGCTAAAGTCCATGGGGTCTCAAAGAGTCAGACACGACTTAGCGACTGAACAACAACAATAACTTTGGTAAAACTATTTGTTTAAAAGAAATTTAGATGTGTTTTGTTCACTTCCTCGGGTCCAAGATTTCTCATTTGTAAATTGAAGATAATTATTTTTTCCTACCTACTATTCCAGGGCTATTTTGAAGCAAAAAATGAAAATGATACCTATGAAATAAATGCATAAAGAAGATTTTGGTTTTTATTATTTTGAGCCAGAGGTATGGGTATATGCTTAATGATACTCCATGATTTTCTAGGATTCTATTTAATTAATCTCTTTCCTCCTAGTGTAAAACTTTGGATCTTATAATTATTTAAGTAAAATCATTGTTCTGTTTAATGATTTCTACAATGCTCTGTGAACCATAACTTTTATTAATTCTATGTAGTCTTTGATTAATGAGGAGTGTAAAAGCTCATTTCCTCAAGTATTTATTATATCACATACTGTGTTGCTAGCACTGAATCAGTTTGAGATAATTATTTTTAATTTTAGGGAACAAAATAAAAAGAAATAAGGAGTTTTAGTGTCCTGTTACCCATCATTTTTTTAAATAGTTATCAACCTAGAATCTCTAGTAAACATAGAAGTTTTAGGTATTTTTATTATTGTTATTTTTAGGAGAAACTGTTCCAAAATTTTAAGTTTTTCTTTTGTAATGAAAGTGAAGTGAAATGTACAATTTATTTTTCTACTGTCTTCTTTTAATTAATCATTTCAGTAACGTGTATTTTCTAGACTTGCCAAATCAACTATATGATCACTTCTAATTTTATCAGTGCATTATCTGAAATCTAAGGTAGTATCAGGTAATACCCACTTGAATGAATAAAGATGAATATATATTTTTTTCTTTTTTTTCTTTTTTAGAACATGTTTATTTTATAGCATCAGTAATATATATATTTTTTCTAATCAGATAATTCATAAAGAAAATGTAAGATTCCAAGGAATGAAGCCATACACAGATAACATACTATAATAAATGCTTTTAAAATAGCACATTACCTCATACATTGGAGAATGATATCAAGACACAACAATCTTTTAATAGATTAAAATAAGGAGTTACATCTATTAAAGGAGTGATCTATTAATTGTGAAATTCTGCACTCAGGTTCAACAACTCTGTCATATAAATGCAGACTTAAGTGTACTAATATTGTTAGGAGTTAGTTGATGATGACCAAATGTACATGTGCTGTGTAGATTTAAACATTTTCTGGATACTTAGCTCATTTGAAGAGAAGACATTCAATCAAAGGGCAGGGCATTTTGATATTAGCCGTCTGGTGAGGGTGAGATGATAGCTCACTGTGGCTTTGATTTCACATTTCCTTGATGATTAGTGACATTGAAGGTTTTTCATGTGCTTATTGGCCATTTGTATGTCTTTGGAAAAATGTCTGTTCAGGTCCTCTGCCCCCTTTTTAAATGGATTGCTGTTTTGTTGTTTTTCATTCGCTCAGTTGTGTCCGACTCATTGCAACCCCATGGAGTGCAGCACGCCAGGCTTCCCTGTCCCTCACCAACTCCCGGAGCTTGCTCAAACTCATGTCCATTGAGTGGGTAATGCCATCCAACCATCTTGTCCTCTGTCATCCCCTTTTCCTTCTGCCTTCTATATTTCTCAGCATCAGTTTTTTCCAATAAATCAGCCCTTCACATCAGCTGGCCAAAGTATTGGAGCTTCAGCTTCAGCATCAGTCCTTCCGATGAATATTCAGGACTGATTTCCTTTAGGATTGACTGGTTTGCTTTTTTATACTGAGTCAAATGTGTTCTTTATGTATTCTGTGTATTATGTATTAACCCCTTATAAATGTGTGATTTGCAGATTTTTTTTTTCCATTCAGTAGCTTGTCTTTTCCTCTTGATGATTTCCTTCAGTGTGCAAAAGCTTTCTGGTTTGGTGTAGTCCCATTTGTTTATTTTTGCTTTTGTTTCCCTTGCTTGAGGAGACATATCCATATATATATATACATATATATATATATTGCTAAGACCAAAATCAAAGAGTGTACTGCTTCTGCTTTCTTGTAGGAGTGTTACAGTTTCAAGCCTTATATTCAGTCTTTAATCCATTTTCAGCTTATTTTTTGTACATGATACTAAGTCACTTTTTGTAATGCATGCTAAGTCACTTCAGTTGTGTCTGACTCTTTGCAGCCCCATGGACTGTAGCCTGCCAGGCTTCTCTGTCCATGAGATTCTCCAGGCAAGAATACTGGAGTGGGTTGCCATAATGGTGAAATAGATGAGTGGGATTAAGGGAGAGAAACTTCTAGTTATAAGATAGATTAAGGCATGGGGATGTAATATACAAAATAGGGAATATAGTCAATAATATTGTAATAAATTTAAATGGTGACAGATGGTAACTAGACTTATTGTAGTCATCATCTCATAATATGAAGTGTCAAATCACTATGTTGTACACCTAAAACGAAGATAACATTGTATATTGATTATACTTCAATAAAAGTAGACTAACAACAATAACAAAAAACCAAAGGTGAAGGTATCCATAGTGCATCATGCATCAGCATGCTTGTGTTAAAATAAAAGAACCAATTTTTAAGAGTGTTATTGAAAAATTAAACAATATTCTTATGTAAGTAACTAAGTTGATGAAAAAGACCTGAAAACTCTTCCATAGGAATGGGTTAGAGGTCTAGAGAATATTATACTGAGAAGGGAAGACTTGTGTATGGACACATGAGATCAAATATTTTAATAGCTGTTACATGAAACTAGATAAAATTTAATTTACTACATAAGTCAAAACCATTAAACCTTTTAAAATTAATTTATTTATTATAATTGGAAGCTAATTACTTTACAATATTGTGGTGTTTTTTGCCATACATTGACATGAATCAGCCATGGGTGTACATGTGTACCCCCTATCCTGAACCCCCCTCCCACCTCCTTCCCCATTCCATCCCTCTGGGTTGTCCCAATGCACCAGCTTTAAGTGCCCTATTTCATGCATTGAATTTGGACTGGTCATCTATATATATGGTAATATGTATGTTTCAATGCTATTCTCTCAAATCATCCCATCCTTGCCTTCTCTCACAGAGTCCAAGAGTCTGTTATTTATATCTGTGTCTCTTTTGCTGTCTCACATATAGAGTCATCATTATCATCTTTCTAAATTCAATATATGTGTGTTAATATACATGTTGTTTTTTTTTTCTGACTTACTTCACTTTGTATAATAGGCTCCAGTTTCATCCACCTCATTAGAACCGACTCAAATGTGTTCTTTTTAATACCTGAGTAATATTCCATTGTATATATGTATCACAGCTTTCTTATCCATTCGTCTGCTGAAGGACATCTAGGTTGCTTCCATGTCCTAGCTATTGTAAACAGTGCTACAAAGAACATTGGGGTACACGTGTCTCTTTGAATTTTGGTTTCCTCAGTGTGTATGCCCAGCAGTGGGATTGCTGAGTCAAATGGCAGTTCTCTTTCCAGTTTTTTAAGGAATCTCCACACTAGAACCATCAAACTTTTAATGGTCAGCTTCAGCTCAACCAAAAGTTATTTTTAACCAATTAAGTTATCTAAACATGATAAGGCCTTCCCTGGTAGCTCAGCTGGTAAAGAATCCACCTGCAATGCAGGAGACCCCAGTTCACTTCCTAGGTCGTGAAGATCTGCTGGAGAAGGGATAGGCTACCAACTCCAATATTCTTGGGCTTACCTGGTAGCTCAGATGGTAAAGAATCCACCTGCAATCCAGGAGACCTAGGTTCGATCCCTGGGTTGGGAAAATCCCCTGGAGAAGGGAACGGCCACCCACTCCAGTATTCTGACCTGGAGAATTCCATGGACAGAGGATCCTGGTAAGCTACAGTCACAAAGAGTCAGATACAACTGAGCAACTTTCACTAAACATGATAAAGCCTTAATTATAATTAGTGGAAGGAAGAACTTCCTAATTTTAGTGGAAGACTGAACTGCATCACTTCATCACCTATGCATTTAAAAATATGCACAAAGTACCTACAATGTGCTAGGTGTTGAAATTTTTTAAGAAATCACTGATCATTAATAATATATGATACTAGATTTTAATCTATAATGTTTCCAATAGACATTTTAACACTTCCAAATTTGATAATGAACTTGTGATACTTATTACATATATTACATCATGTTGAGTGCTTATTAAGTCTACAGTTCTGCACCAAGTAAGGTGAGTAATCTGAAAACACTGACACGAAAAGACAGCACTTGATTAAATTTTAGGAATGGATTTGATGGTTGTATCGATTTGTCTAGAACAGGAGTAGAAATGATACAGGTGACCTAATAAAGTGGCAGTTGAAGAGAAACAAAGAATGAGATAGAAGAAGTGTCCCCAAGCATAGCACATGGACCAGCAGCATAAGCATCACCTGGGAACTTGTTAAAAATGCAGATTCCTTGATCCCCCGCTAGACTTGCTAAATAAGAATTAAAGATTTTAAAATTAAAAAAATAAAAAACTATTAAAAAATAATAATAATAATAATAATAAAAAAAGAAAGAAACTCCTTGGGTGAGGCCCCTTCCAGGTGATTGTGCAGTAATTCATTTTCAATCTGAGAACCACTGATGTGGACTGCTGGTGTGAAGTAGAGTTTTGATATGATTTGGAAGCCAATTCATCATTACTGCACATCAGTGGAAAGAAAGGATGCAGTGATACCAGAGTTTATAGTAGCCATGTGATTGAGTGGCTAACTTAGGCATAACCCAGAGAGCACTTAAAATAGCCAGTGTTGGAACTCTTGCTTTGAAAAAAAAATGACAGAGGTTTTTGTCTTTTTTTTCAATGGTACATCTACCATTTTAAATGATAGAGCTAGGTATGTTGTCTGCCAGAAACAAGGCCTATATATTTTGTTTCACAGATAGTGAATTCTTTCTTCCTCTAAAATAGTGTTGGGTAATGTTCCAAAAAAGTAATTACAGGCCAGTTAGTAAATATATGCTGAGACAGTGGAGTGCCAGATAGCAACAGCTACGTCTGCCACTGCTGATTAATCAGCTAGAGAACAGACCTATGTTTTGCCTTAATATGGAATAGGGACTCCACTAAGGACAGCATCTGTATCTCAGGTACTAAACATATTCCCCCACTGTTTTCATCTCAAAGGCATATATTTTCTTTTCTTTTGTTGTCTAATAGAATGACAATTAGGGCTGCACACTTTTTTACAAATTACTCCTTCACCGCCTGTTTCTTTCTTTTATTCAATCAGCTTGTCAAGCTGAAAGAGATTATGAAAGTTTGGGGAGTTAGAAATCACAGCCAGTTCAATCTCATTTTCATAGAAACCAAATAGTAAATTATTATATTGTAACAGCTTATCATTTTGGATCTAAATTACAGCAAAGTAGTTTGTAAATCCCATAACAGAGATAGAATAGTCCATTTATGTAGACATGTTACTTACAGTTTGCTATAACTTTCAGCTTTAACACATACAGTCACGATCTACTGGACTTTGATTTTCTCTCTAATGTTAATTGCTGAAGCGAGTTAGACACTCTTTTGAAGTTCTGCTGCTTCATATTCTAGGATTATTCCTGTTTTATGTCCAAGGAGATATAGTAAGTGCTATGTCTGTAAGTGGAAGTGGCCATTGAGTCAGCCATGGTCCTTTCTCCTTTTCTTGTGTTGTACTTCTCTGTCTGATAATTTGATTCTTGCCATGTTACTTATGATCACACCTTCCTCTCACACTCAGCAATTGCTCTACGTTAATTCTCAGCCCTGTCCTCTCTTTGTTTAAAAAGTATTAGGGAATTCTTGCCAGAATCTGCAATCTCACTTCCTCCCAACTGCTGACTGACTGTCCACTCAAACAGGTATTAGAGCATTTTGAGTACCCCAGTTTGATTTGCACAGTTATTGAGCCATCCTGCTTTTTGGCCTTAAAGATTTATATGAGTATGATCTTTTGTTGACTCAGAAAATTCTTTGATCATCACCTAGAGTGGATGCTGTTGGTACCATACCTGGATGCTCTTAGTCTGCAAGTGCACTCATTCTACATCTACTGAGAGTACTGAGTTATAACTCACAGTTATGAGAACATCACCATCTTATTTTATATATAGTAGTGTGTAACAAGCACCTACTCAATACCTTGTAATAACCTATAATGGAAGAGAATGTATAAAAAGAATATATATATATATATGTATATGCTGGTAAAGAATCCACCTGCAATGCAGGAGATCCTGCTTTGATTCCTGAGTTGGATTGATCCCCTGGAGAAGAGATAGGCTACCCATGCCAGTATTCTTGAGCTTCCCTGGTGGCTGAGGCAATAAAGAACCTGCCTGCAATGTGGAAGACCTGAGTTCAGTCGCTGAGTTGGGAAGATCCTATGGAGGAGGGCATGGCAACCCACTCTAGTCCATGGGGTCACAAAGAGTCAGACACGACTGAGCAACTAAGCACAGCACAGCGTATATATATATATATATATATATATATATATATATATATATATAGTGTTTCCCAGGTGGTGCAGTGGTAAAGAATCTGCCTGCCAATTAAGGAAACACAAGAGATGAGGGTTCAGTTCCTGGGTTGGGAAGATTCCTTGAAGTAAGAAATGGCAACCCACTCCAGTATTCTTACCTGGAGAATTCCATGGACAGAGGAGCCTGGTGGGCCACAGTCCATGGAGTTGCAGAATCAGACACGACTGAGCACAACCACCATATACACCTGAAACTAACACAACATTGTAAAATCAACTATATTGCAATACAAATGTTATAAAACAAAATAAGAAGAAACCCACCACCATCGTTCTGTGGAGAATTGCCTTAGACCAGGGGTTTTCAAGCTTTAGGTTGCCCCTGAATCATATAGAAAGTGAAAGTGAAAGTTGCTCAGTCCTGTCTGACTCTTTGCTACCCCATGGACTATATAGTTCATGGAATTCTCCAGGCCAGAATACTGGAGTGAGTAGCCTTTTCCCTTCTCCAGGGGATCTTCCCAACCGAGGGATCGAACCCAGGTCTCCCACATTGTCAGCTGATTCTTTACCAGCTGAGCCACAAGAGAAGGCTTGTTAAAACAGGTCGGTGGGCTCAGCTCCTAGTTGCTGATTCAGTACATCCAGGGCAGAGCCTGAGAATCTGTATTTCCAACAATTTCCCAATGATGCTGATGCTATTGGTGTGAATAACAAACTTTGAGGATAACCGGTCTAGTCTAAACGGTAATGTCTCTGTCCCTGGAGGCTGTGTTTTCCATCTCCTCTCCTCAGGACACACCATGATCAGTTACAGGTTGCCACCAGTTTTAAAGGGCTCTCCTGGCTCCAGGTAGTATTACCTCTGTGTTTCACTCATGCTCCAGAGCTGCCTGGTGAGATCAGAATTAAATAGTCACCATGAGAAACCATATTGTGGCTTAGCTTTTTATCCCTATTCTACCCTATTTCTTTACTCTCCTTTTGAAGACTTTCTGTCAGTAAATTGCCTGAACAAAATCTCCATCTTAGACCATGCTTCTGGGAAGCACGACCAGAGACTTGTACCTGCGGATTTCTGGCTTCCAGTCTCTTTAGTTCAATTCATTCAACAAACTTCTATTGAATACCCCAGGCAGTATATGGTATCTGGGAAGAAGTTAAGACCCAGTCTCTTTTTGCCAGTCTCTCTCTCAAACAGGCCACCAGTTTGTCAGACTGTTTAAATAAATATACAGTGTAAACACAGTGTGGCCAATGCTATGCTCCCTGGTGGCTCAGACGGTAAAGAATCTGCCTACAGTGTGGGAGATCTGGGTTCAGTCCCTGGGTCGGAAAGATCCTGTGGAGAAGGAAATGGTATCCACTCCAGTATTCTTGTCTGGAGAATACCAAGGACAGAGGAGCCTGGCGGGCTACAGTCCATGGGATCGCAAACTCGAACACAACTGAACAACTAACATTTCCACTTTTCTCTTAAGACCCAGTCTCTTTCTCCTCATCTCTCTTTGAAACAGCCCACCACTTCGTCAAAGACTCTATCAATAAATATAAAGTAAAAGCACATTGTGGCTGTTGCTATGCTACACTAGTGCTGAGAATTTGAAACTAGGAAAACTTTTATCTGAACCTTGGAGGGTGTCATAAACCGCGGGAAAGAGACTCTGAGTTGGAGGTTTGCGGGTAGGGGGTTTATTAGGGCATATTTTGGGGAACACCAGTGAGAAAGTAAAGGAAGCATAATTGTACAGATGGAGAGGTTGGCTGAGGCCTCAGGCAAGCCCATGGGGGAACTCTGAAGATGTCCAGGTGCCAACTGCCTACTAATAGGGACCTAACACTGGAAGAAGCAACTTTTTGGCTAAAGGATGCTCAAAGGGGATGCTCAACTGTAAGGTACCATTAGCCAGTTCTTGCAGCTGCTGGAGAAGTAGATGTTTCAGACCTGTAGCAAGGATCTGGGTAGAGAACCCCAGAATCCAGTACAGGGGCAGATGGATACAAGGAATGATCAGTCTTCAGCCATGTCATCCCAGGACCGTAAAAAGTAGGTTGGACCTCGTGAGAAAAAAGTTGGAGGAACCAGCTTGAAGAATATACACACACAGGCACACATACACACAGAGGCACACATACACACACAGACACACACAGAGATACACATACACAGACAGAGATGCACAGACACAAACACATTGGTTCCTAGATACCTGTCCTTGTGATCATCTCAGTTAATATATACTGGCTTCAAGCCAAGCAACCAATAGTCCTAGGCTACCCAGTAGAATTTTAATTGAGTCTATTCTTGAGCACTACATTTCTCAAATATCACAGATGCTAAATGCAAGATAAACCTGAGATTTCCCAAAAATATATCCTATAGAAGGACCTGGAAGTGTTCCAAACCTTGTTGCAGTGACTCTGAGGAGCAGTACAGCAGGTAACAAATCTGCCGACAAGCAGCAATCTTCCGAATAAACATATGTGGGCCCAGAGTTCAGAGGCTAAAGTCAATTTAATGAGAAAGCTGTCACTGTTCTTTTTCATGTGAATTAAATGTATTCCAAATAGCCAAAGTCACAGCCTAACGGTAAATAGTCTGGCTGCGGAGCTGAGCATTTGTTTTATGCGGTTCTCAGGGTCACCTAAAGATGAATGTGAGTTACCTGGATTGAATAGTGTTCCATCCGGCATGTCGTAAATAAATGTGTGGTGATAAAATTGGAGAACCTAATTAAACAGGACGAATTTGAATGTAAAATTGTTTGTTTTGCAGCTCCTCTATGGCAAACATTGAAAATTTCCATTGAGATAATAATAGCACATAATTTGTAAAGCAGAATAGAAAGTCTTTGTGCATAAAGGGCAGGCTATTAATAGGTCTCTATAAAGTTAATTACACAATATTAAGACAACAGAAGGAAGATTCCAGTAACCTATCCAGAGTAAACGTCATAAAAGTTCACAAATTTCCTTTTCCGTATTTCGTGCCAGAAATCCAACCCATGCAGACATCCACAAAAGAATGAAATAGGTCTGCATCTCTCCCTGCAGTAGCTGAAGTCTGTCCTGATGGAATGGCCTCTGGCAATATTATGAATCAGCATGAAAGCATAGCAAACCTGGTCTCTAGAAACCATCTCCCCACTGAAATGCGTGCTTAAATTACCTTGTGGCAAGGCCAGTGACATTCAAGGATTGAGAATGAGGTTAGAAAAATGGAAATGTTTCTCCACTTTAGGGAAGGTCTTTTGCTTGATCAACATTATGTAAACATTTCTGCTGAAGAAAGAGTCGTACCAAAGTTTTGCAGCCAAATGATTGTAGAACAGCAGACCACTTTTATGCTCCCTATGCTCTGGTTCAAGGGTTGGCAAACTGGCCTTGGGCCACATCCAACCTGCCACTCATTCTTGTAAATACAGTGTTATTGGAATACAGCTATGCTCATTTGTTTATGTACTGTCTATGGCTGTTTGGGGGTTGCAGTGGCAGAGTGGAGTAGTGTGAAACAGACCATATGGCTCACAGAGCTTAAAATATTTACTATCTAGCCATTTACAGAAAAAGTTTGCTGACCCCCTGCTCTGGTCTCTTCTAGTTCAGTGTATCCCAGGTTTACTAATGATAAAAATTGCTTGGAGTCCATGTTAAACCCATAGCCCCTCAACCCCTCCTTTGGAGATCCTGATTTAGTGAGTCTGCATGAAACACAGAAATGTGGATTTTTAGCAAGTACCAGGATTTTTAAGAAATGGTCTAGTTCTTTGGCTCCCCAGTTCTTCAGCATACGTTTTAATGGGCATCAAGTTCACATTCTTTTCTTCAGATTCTTCTTCCTCTCCCCACGTCAATGTGAGGTACAGGCCCATGTACTGGGTGACATTGTCATGAGCGGGGTTTGCTAGAGGCAAAGGGGATGTTGGGTGTGTGTTATTTGTGGAGGGAGCATGCTTAGGAGCAAGGAAGTTATGGAAGCAAGATGCGGTGGGAGAAACAAGCTAAGCAAGGTCATGGTCTCCACTAGAGAGGTACTTTGGCCTGATCCCATGAATACCTCTGTAGCATGAGATGTGCTACAGATTGTTCCCACCTTGAGGCAAGAGTTCTGGCCTTTTGTACACCCCACCCCCACCCCGCTCATGTCATCACTGGATGTAGGATGCCCTTGAACAGGGGACAGCTGAGAGCCATTAACAGCAATAATGAAGGCACACAGGCTCCTGCAGTAAAGGAGGATGGGGGGAGATGTTCAGTATCCAACACAAGAAGTAAACCCCCAAATGAATAATATTTATATAGACGTCACATGTGCCCTTCAGAAAGTCATATCTGCAATATTCTTTAAAAGATAATTGGAAATGTATTTCTAAATTAGTAAGTCTTTGGAAGTAATTGATGTATTTGGTAGAATTGAGATCTTCCACTGTCTACCATCTTTGAAAAGCAAGAGGAAAATGTGTCAGAGAGAAGTGACTTTTCCAGTCAATAATCATTGTTTTGTTGACCAGCGGCTTTAACCAGATACTCAGTAAGATCTCTCAGTTATTATCTCTGTTAGGATGAAATGGGGTTCTAATGTATTTAAATGCATGTAGCCATTAAGAGACCACTTGGAATAGGCCTCTTATCCTAGAACATATTTTTCCAGTCTCCAACATCTCATAGTAGATCCATTAGCATCTTAGAAAAGGTACATTATGGGAATGTAAAGTGAAGTTCATCTATCCATATTATGATTTACTTTCCAAACAATGATGATAGCTACCACTACTAGCAAGTGGCAAATTAGCTATTAGTAACGATTAGCCAATCCTCCCAGCCAGCAAGGGAGGCATCATTTTCCCCATAGTCATCCTAAGTCACATAGCTAGTCAATGGTAGAATTGAATGTTTTGTAGAAAGGGTTCCACAAATCTTATTTTTAAAGTTATCCTGCTTGTTTCTCCCAAGTTGTTTGAATAAAATTAGACCTTACAAGCCTAGAGCAAAGACTTTCAGACATTTCCAAATTATGAATTCTTGGATTTTTCTAATAAATACCCTTTAAGCTCTCAGGAGAAGCTGATAGGGGAAGGAAAGGGGAAATGTAAAATGATGGAAGTTACACTTTACTATTCTCTGACCAGTTCTCATTTTCCTACTGAACTTGCTGAAAGATGAGCAGTGAAAAAAAATCTGTGAACACCCCTCAAAAGATCCTTACTGTGAATACAGTGGGAGCAGCTCCAGCAGTGAAGGTGGAGAGTATTATTACTGGTTTATAAACTTGGGAGAATCAAGTTTAAAAGAGCACCTAGAATCTTATCTCACTCTATTCTGTTTTCTGTCTCCTTGAGGCAAAGTTGGCTTAGCCTCTTCTGGAAGTAAACACTGTGTGAAATAGGAATTGTTTTCCCCAAACAACTTAAGGATATTTTTCAACAACTTTTGAACACAAAAACAGTTAACAAGATATGGCTGCTCAGAGGAACTGTGTTTTTGTAAAGTTGGTGGCAAAAATAGAACTTTGATTTTATCTCATGTATTTTGAGGAAAGAGAGCCAAAGGCATCATGTCATGGTGAGTGGAAAAAAAAAGAGAACTAGCAGGGTCCCAGATTTTCCCATGATTCTACTGTGAGCTTGGGATTCCAAGCCACATCCAGCTAATTTCAAAGCCAGTGTTCTTTCTAATCTGCCGTTCCCATCTATTACAGTCCTCCTTAGACTAGGGCCAAGGAGTAGCATCCAGGAAACTGACCCTGACCAAAGGAGGGCTGAATATGGGAACCAGTGAACCACTTCAGGGAATGAAACCAGCGCACAAGGGTCAGCATGAACTCCTGGCTCATTTCATCCATGAAGCCTTTCCTTCTCTCTTTGGATAGACTTTGGTGAATCTTTTCTTTCCTTATATCTACAGTACTTGCGCTGCATTCCTCTGGTTTAGAACTTGGCACATGGTTGTATCTTCTTTTTAACAATATTTTCAGATTAATAGGTTAAGAGATTAGATTGAGCCCACCAATATCGGGTTTAATATTCTGTCCAATTTGTTATGCTGTGCTCCGTGAACTCAGTCACTCATTCAAAACTCATTTATTGAATGCCTGTAGGTATTGTTTTAGGTGCAATAGTGAGACAGACAGACCAAAATTCTTGCCTTTAAAGAGCTTTCATTTTCGTGACGGAGATTACATATTATATATTCTATACAGATGACTCCTGAGGTCTAAAATGTAGGCTAGAAGTTGATTGAGTGTTTGGGGAGGGTTGAAATTTTAGACAGGATAAGGGAAAACCTCACAGAGAAGGTGACATTTGATTAAACACTTAAGGAAATGAATGAAGTAGTGTACAGATATTTGGAGGAAGAGAAGTCCAAGGAGGATAAAGCATGCCCAGTATGTTCAGGTAACAGCAAGGAGACTTTTTAGGTCTGGAGTAGCGGCCACAAGGGGAAAAGTAACAAGAGAAGAGGTCAGAAAGGAAAGAAAAAGATAGGGACGGAGATCACAGATGCCCTTGGGAGGCACAAAGATAACTTTGGCTCCTTCTTTGAATGTTATTAGAAGCCATTGAAGGCTTTTGAGCAAAAGAGCTATATGAACTTTCAGTCTTAACAGGATCATACTCATGCTGAAACAATTAATGCATTAACTAAGTTACATGTATATTCAAGAAGTACACAGAGATGCCAGAGATAGGGTTGAATTGGAGCAGTGGATCAGATCAAGCCTAAGCACACATTCCTAGCACTTGAGGGTTCAAGATGACACCATGAGTCTTATCAAGTAGAAAACGAGAAGACAGCCGCAAACAGTGAAATAATGCGAAATAAGACCATTTGCCCTGACAGTCTTGTATAACTCCTACTTCTACCTACATATGGAATAATTTTCTTGGGGCACAGTTAACTGAGGTTAGGGAATGTGAGCAATTCCTGAGTAACAATAAGCTAGGTAAGGAAAATTGTAGTCAGAAGATACATATCCCACCTACCTCTCAGTACCCAAGACTGGGTCCCTGTATCTCGGCAGATATTAAAAGGTCTGACCGTTTGGATACTTTAAACATACTTAATGATATGTTGAGTCCTCTTTTCTTTAAATCATTGTGGAATATTTACCTGGCCAACTTGCTGTATAAAATCCTTTAGTACATACTCAAAAAACATAATAAGCTCCCAGAAATGTTCAGTTAGAAAGAATTAAACAATGAAAAAAAAAGAATAAGAACAGTAGACACACACCCCCAGCACCACCACCATGGGAGATGTTCAGGTTGAAGGAGTTTCAGTAAATTAGGAGATGAAGCCAGTTTTAACCCCTATTTTATGTCTGGTTTTACTCTTAAGTCACAAGGCTAATATTTTTAGTAGAAAATGTTGATTATGACAGAAACAACAGTGTCTTATAAGCATACATTTCCAGGATGATGAAAGATAATCAGGAACAATTTTACTTTAAGAGTATATGAGATTTGAAGAATGTTAAGACAGTTTACTTCACACACAAAAAGCTCAAAATGTGTAATTGAAGATAGCTTTGCAATAGTAATACTTAAATCCCGTAATTGGAATTCTTGGACTGTTTATCCAGAATTTTTTATAATCAGTCTTTGTTTTAAACACAACTTCCCATTTCTTGGAATGACCATCTTTAGTTGGGTTTTTTTGTTGTTGTTGTTCATTTTTAAAGTCTGGATGATTTCCCATTTTGTATGTATCTTTAATTGAATCACCTTCACCCATTTCGCTCACCCTCCAACGCACCATCTCTAGCAATCATCAATCAGTTCTTAGTGTCTATGAGTTCATTTTTGTTGTTGTTTTTCAGATTCTACATCTAAGTGAGATCATACAGTATTTGTCTTTCTCCATCTGACTTATTTTAGTTAGCTTAATGCTCTCAAAGTCCATCTACCTTGTCACAAATGGTAGAATTTCCTTCTTTTTATGGCTGAATAATATTCCTCTGTATGTGTATACCATATTTTATTTATCCATTTATCTGTCATTGGACACTTGGGTTCTTTCCATGTTCTGACTGTTGTGAATAATACTGCTATTGTGCAGATACCTTTCTGAGATAGTGATTTTGTTTCCTTTGGATAAAAATGTTGGTTTTCCATAGGTTATGTTGATTAATATGAATGTTTAATTGTATTTCGTTTGTAAATTGCCTGTTGCTATCTTTTTGCCCACTTTTCTCTTGACACAATCATTATTTTCTTATTGATTTATGTAAATATTTTATATTTCAGTAGTATCAGAAATCCATTACTTTCTTGTCTTTTGCCTTGAAATCTTACTTTAAAAATTAAATCTATATTTTTTTAGATAAATTCTGCTCTTTAGTTTCTGTTTAGAAAGCTTATTTTTGAACCTGGGCTGGCGACTCATCTCATATATGATATTATACATGTTTCAATGCCATTCTCCAAAATCACCTTTAGATAAAACAAATAAACACCTACATTTTCTTCCAGTGCTTTCCAAATTGTCATATATCTGAATATTTTGGTGTCTGGATTATCTTCTTTTTCTTTATTTTTTTTCCCAAATGAGTGAACACATTAGAGTGATAGGTCCCCATTGATGTGAGTTGTTATCTCACATCAATGGGGATGTGTTTTAATAAGTGATTACATATGCTTGGCCTATTTCTGTACCTTTCTCTTGTACTTGACATCTCTGTTCTTGCACCAACAGTACATCAGGAAAGTTCTTTTAATTATTAGAACGTTCACTGACATTTTGAAGTCTGCCACTTCAAGCCAATTAAAACTTTCTTGACTATTCTTGCATTTAATTTGTCCAGACTTTAGACATGAATTTAAAAATGCCATTGGGATTTTTGTTGAGATTACATTCAAATATTTTGATTAATTTAGAAATAATAGGCAATTTCACCATATTAACTTTCCATCCAAAGCATATGCTCTCTCTTTCTCTGTTTTTCCATGTCGTAAAACAATTTCTCACTGTGAATTGTTATAGTTTTCTTAACGTAGATCTTACACATTTCTTATTACATTTATTCTTATTTATTTTATAACTTTGTTACTGCTGCAAATGGAACTTTTGGAACCATATTTCCAACTTTTATTGCTGGATATGTAAGGAAATGATAGCTTCATATATATATATATATATGTATGTATTTTAATATTTCATCAGATTGGATGGAATGAGGATCTTGCTGATTTCAGTGTGGCGATAAATAGAACATTAGCACACTTGTATATTCTTGTACATTCCCAAGGATTTTAAAACAGTATTTCCTTTGATAATGAGTTATTCCTGAGACCTTTACACAGAACTCTGCATTCCTTTTTGTGAATATTTTGCCTCTTATCTGTAACTGATAGCACAAAGGAACAATGAAAAGCAACTTGATTAATGCTAGAATTGACCATCAGTTTTTACAAAGCTATCCCTTCCCAATGAGATAATGCATGTGTTATAGATAATTTAGCAATCAACAAGTAGGAAATAGTGAAGTAAGTAAACTTCATTTTCAATGTTGGTATTTCAAGTTTTCTGAGTCAAGCAAGTGGTGTAATATGTATCTACTATTAATTAATATGAAGATATTGATATGCTTGAATGACACCTCCTTGGAGTTGATGTAAGAGTTACAAATCAAACATGGCCCCATTTATTTCCCTATTCTCTTCACTGTATCATTGCTCAGATTTTCGACGACAGATATCTGAGGGCCATTGACCACTCCCTCAGGAAATCTCTGGAGCTATATAAACACCAGACATCGATAGAAATAAATTGCAAGCTATACTTCCAGCTCTCTAATTAGACTTTCCAGTCTAATTGCAGGAAATGAAATAGAGGGAGATCAAATTTACTCAGATGACAGACTTTAGACTCGTTACAAAGAAGCACATTGACAAGTACAAAGCTAGCATGCTCCTGGGAATAAAAGTGAACCGTCCTCTGCCTCATCAAGGTATCCAATGGGAATAAAACTATCTTGTCTCCCTAATTCACATGTTTGGCCACCTGATTGTAAAAAGAAAATGCGAATAAACATGCTTCAAGGCAGTCCATGTAATATTTAACTATTTTGACTCTAGAGTTAGATCTTTATTCAAATCCTGACTCTACCACTCTAAACAGCTCACTGATGAACAATTTCTTTAACTCCTTAAGCCCTCATTTTTTTGTCAGAAAAATTAGGACAATTACAGAATCTATTGGATATGGTTGTTTTGATGATAAATGAGATTTTATCTTTATACAGGTTTTATCCTATCATGTGATACATAGAAAGCATTCCATAATCTCACATATTGTTATGTTTATCTTTGCTAATTTCCCAATTGTTTTAAAGTATAAAAGAATATTATTCATTTTTAAAGAGTATAGACTTTTAACGAACTTTTAAGTCTTTAAAACTATAGACATTATGTCTTTAAGACTATAGATTTTAAGAGTATAGACTTTTAAAGAACTATTTTCCTGGACATTTATTTTGAAAAGAATCTTGATGAAAATCTTGTATTTAGAGTGAGGAAGAGTCAATTGTAAAGGTATCTATATATATTTATGTACCTTTACATCTGCACAAATATCTTTATCTATTTATATATCTATATTTATTTACCTATCTCTCTCTCTCCCTGGTGCCTCAGATGGTAAAAAAAAAAAAAAAATCTGCCTGCAATGTGGGAGGTCCGGGTTCGATCTCTGGGTTGCGAAGATCCCCTGAAGAAAGAAATGGCAACTCACTCCAGTATCCTTGCCTGGAGAATTCCATGGACAGAGGAGCCTGGTGGGCTACAGTCCATGGAGCCGCAAAGAATCAGACACAACTGACTGACTAACACTACTACTAACTCTCTATCTATAGTATATACTAGAATCACAGTTCATTCTTATGATATAAGAAGTGCTGAGAAAAATGTTGCTCCTTTATCTTAAACTGATTTGGTCTCCTTCAGGAGTCCTCACCCATTATGTAGAAGAAGACTAATAAATTTTCACTCTGGTTTAAGCTTTCTATTTAGGGTATAATCTTTCATAGATAGGAAGATCAGTCTCTCATTCAGCTTTCTTCTACCTCTGCGTATTGCCAATAAGATGTTGCTCATATATATGAGGTAAAGGGGAGGCTTCCGAGGCCCTCACATTTGCTAGGAAGAATCCATGCCCTTGGGCATAATGTTCCTTGTTTTCTGAGATAATATCCCTTCTCCTCTATCCATTGATGAGCTTGTCAGCTAGTGGAATGCATAGTGAGTCTCCTAACTGGATTAATTAGTGTCCAACGTCACTTTCTGTTTTGCCTGGATTCCCTTTATATTGGAGTGACTCCAGACCCCCAAGTCTCTGCTATGTTTTCTGTAGAGCCTTCTGGCCTCTGGTCCATTGGGCCAACTCGTTCTGCCACTGTAAGCCTGCAACAAGCTCCTTGGCAGCATCCAAATAGAATTGTGTCTATAAATATGCATGTGTGTATGTGTGAATATATATGCAACAGTGTGTATCTCCATCTTTACCCAGGTACCTATCTATACACTAGACTGTCTCACAAAATTTATATGGCAAATTTTGTTCCACCCCAGCTAGGGTAGATTCTGAAATGTCCCAAAGTAGACACTGTGGCTCATTCATTTGTGGCTCACCAGCACCTCCCCCAATACTTGGAACAAATATAAATAATTCATGTGTATTCTCTTCATGACTGGCAAAAATTCTCCATTCTTAGTGATGGTGGGTTTGTGACCACTAAACATGCATCCAGTTTTGATTTGAATGTATAAAATATTGATACAATAGCACAAATGGGAAAAAAAAAAACATTGAGGGTCGTGTTGGGATAATAATAGATTTTTTGGAAGGGTTCTATAGATTCTGTTTGATTCAACTCCTGAATTTATAATGTAAAACTTGCATTTATACTCCATCAGTTCCTCTAGTCTGAAGAGTTATTGTCGTGATTCTGGACCCAAATGCAAGAATACAGTGAGACTAGCACAGTCTCCTCTTTTTGCCCTAGTGATTTTTATGTAGCATTAAACATGTAAATGGTGCTTTACAAAGTACCAGAAAGCGATCAAGACCCTGATCTCAAATACTTACATGAAGAGGCTTTACAGATTTTTTATTTTAAGATTTCCTTTAAGAAAAGAAAGAAACACCTCCCTTGAGAAAGGAGCATGTGGGGAAAAAAAAGAAAACAACCAGAAAGAATTCAGAGGTGGGTTGACATTTTGAGGTTAAACTAAAATGATGCCTTCATTGCAGTGAGCGCCTTTGACGTGTGTTGAAGGTGGTACACAGTCATTGATGATGTCTGCATTCTCTCTGACTTGGGTTCACAGTGCTTTACAGTGCTGTGTTATTCAGAACTAAATAACTGTTGTCACTGCTCTATAATTTGGCCATGAGATATCTGGTTACTTTCAGACAAAAGAAAATGTCTCATAATAATGGGATTTTGTATGAGTTTGCTGTTTCTTCCAGAAAAAAAAAAAAAAAAAAAAGCATATTTGAGGATTTATCTCTGTTCACATTGAGGAAGAAAATAAGCTTTAAAAAGTTTTACTCCTCTTTCCCTATAGCAATTCTCATCTGTCTTTCCATCAGGAAGAAGTGTTACCTTCAGCATATTCTGTGTATGAAATAGACAGTGCCAGATGCTTCAAATGGTCATAATTGTGAAGGATATGGAAAAGGAGACATCTTCCTACTGTGTTTCATTTCAATGTGGAGGGAAAAAGCCCTTTGGGTAAATTAGCACTCGGAGGATTTAGCAAAAGTGAATTAACTATGACAGAGTCCCCTAACACATCTATGTGATGATCTTGCAAGTCTTATTCCTGGTTACCTGGGATACTCCACTGCTTTGGGATGCCACAGGGTCATTAAAATGCGAGACCGATTCTCTGGAAGAGAAAAAACAGATGAATCTTGACTTGCAGACAGGATGCCTTGCTAAACAGCATTTCCTTTGACCAGCCCTACCTTTCCCTCGTGCTGAATTTCTCTCTCATATATTCATCTGAAAAAACAAAGAGCTGACTGAATTTCAGCTGCCAAAACCAAAAGACTGTTGGGAAGACTTTTTCCAAGCAGTTAGCAAGTGTGTCATAAAAAAATGAATATATAGATGATTTTTTAAATTTCTAAATTGGTATGAAAAGCTAGCCTCTATTATGTTATAAAAATAGGGAAAAGAAAAATGAAGGCAGAAGCATGTGATAACTACCTTTAGAAAAATATATAAATATGAGTCTGAAGTGAAGTGAAGTTTGCTCAGTCGTGTCCGACTCTTTGTGACCCCATGGACTGTAGCCTGCCAGGCTTCTCCCTCCATGGGATTCTCCAGGCAAGAGTACTGGAGTGGGTTGCCATTTCCTTCTCCAGGGGATCTTCCTGACCCAGGGATCGAACCCGGGTCTCCCGCATTCCAGGCAGACACTTTAACCTCTGAGCCACCAGGGAACCCCTATGCAATTCCTTATACATGATCAAAAAGAGCTAGGGGGGCGACTTCCTTTGTGGTCCAGTAGGCTAAGACTCCATGCTCCCAATGCAGGGGGCCTGTGTTCCATCCCTAATTAGGGAACAAGATCCCACATGCCACAACTAAGATCTGGCACAGCCAAATAAATCAATATATTTTTTTAAATTATCTAGACTTTAAAAGATAGCTAGGGAAAATTCAGTGTGTTTGTGGTAACTCATTCAGCTTGACTTGGATGAATTTGGTGGCTAAATCTTACCTGATCTACTGTGAATTAAGCGGGTGGATAGAGAGAATTCTCTTTTCTCTTCATTCTGCTCTTACCTCATTGAGCCTGACTTCATCCCATGTTTAAAACCCCCACCTCAATAAGGAGAGAATTTGGAAATAACAAGGAAGAATTAATGTGAGGAAGGGACAGGAGGAAAGGAGAAAGGCATACATTCTGGAACATTCCAACTACAGTGAGCACCCTTATTCCTCTCTCTACTGCCCCTCTACCCCTAAACTCCAATGTATTCTATACTCTAATGAATTCCTTCTACTAAAATATAACACATTTCATGTTGATTCTTGTCAATATTTGCTCCAGCTCCTAGCACAGTGACTGGCATACATTAGTTCCCATTTATATGGCAAAAAATTGGGAATAAAGCTCTGAAGACCAGTGGATATGCTTCCCAGACATCTCACTTATGACCTGTCTCTACCCTCTATCCAACCAGAAACTAGGGAAAAAAATAGCCGAGGCATGCTTATTAGCTGACAAAGTTTTAGTTTGCACTGTAATGAGACCTTGAGTTGTTATCACCTTTGTGAGTTAAGCTTCAGAGTCTGACCAACTTGGAGACAAATAAAAGGAGCCTTGAGGATTGAGGTTCCATCCTGATTTATGGAGGCATTATCACAGTGCTGTTTAGAAGGAGAGTTGATACACTTTAGGTCTCTTCAGGGAAAATCACAGCTTCACTGGGATTTCACTAACTGGCAGTCATGATTTTGAACTCTATTCCCATTTGGCCAAACTTATCACATGTGTCACAATGGCATGGTTCTTCCAGGGGGCTTTTGGGAGCGAGACCCACAGCAGGCAGCTGTGCTGAACAGTACAGCTGAAAACAGCACTATGTTAGTCATTAGTTAGCCTTCCTTAGAGACATCTGGCATTTGCTTTCCATCTCCTTTCTCTCCCCAGCCTCACCTCCTGAGTTCTGAAACAGAAGCAGCCTTCCTTGGCATCTTCTCTACCCTCCCAATTAGTACACAACTTACTTGCTGTTTCTTAAACAAACTCCATGGTTTCCTGATTCCTCCCAGGTTTCTTGTCGAATGAAAACTATTGATGGCTCCTTCCTATAAACACAAGTGTAACTGCCTGGAACATTACTGAATTTCAGGTCATTAGCATAGGAGCATGTAACAAGTATGGCTTCATAGGGCTTACCCCTCTTGTTTGAGTGAAGATGCTGCAGTGGCCAAAAATATCTTCTAAGAGAGAATACTGGCCCTCAAGGCCAAGCTTTTAAGCTCATTGGTCATGGTTGCCATGATACACACACCAAGAGAGAATCTGTTGCCTCCCCAGTGGTAGAATTGTTACAGATCAACATGGGAGGGCTTTGGGGATCTCCTCATCCAATTGCTTCACTTTACCTGTTAGGGCTTCCCAGGTGGTGCTACTGGTAAAGAATCCATCTGCCAATGCAGAAGACATAAGAGATATGGATTCTATCCCTGGGGTGGGAAGATCCCCTGGAGGAGGGCATGGCAACCCACTCCAGTATTCTTGCTTGGAGAATCCCATGGACAGAGGAGTCTGGTGGGCTACAGTCCATAGGGTTGCAAAGAGTAGAACATGTCTGAAGTGACTTAGCACACATCTGTTAGGAAATTGGAACCCAGGTAGGCAAAGCCATATTCCCATGTATCTGCAATGACACATTTGAAGCTCTAAACCAACCCTCCTGGCTCCTGCTAGTTCAGTGACCATTCCACAGTGCTGCATTCAATTCAGAATTGCTGCCTTTGTCCCTCATCATATCCTGAGTGTTGTAGTCTATGCTATACTTCCACACCCCCTGGGATTTATACTCTTATCACCTCAAAGCTATTTTTAATTTTCTAGATCTCCCTTAATGGGTGGATGTATTGGCCATGAGAGTTTTCCTTGTTCTCATTCATTTTCTTCCAACTTGTACATACCTGCCCTCTGTACTTGTGGAGCAGGTGAGCCTGTGTTAGCAGGGAAACTGGCATGTCTCTTGGCTAAAAGATTAAAGGGAAGAGAATAAGATAAGATCTGCAGGTCATAATATAACCTTCCGTTTAGTCTCACCATGGTTGGCTGGTAGAGGAGATTTGTCCCCTCAGCAGAGATTATAACTCCAACAAATAGTGGGCTGTATTCCCCATTCTACACTAGCTCATGAGGAAATACATCCAATGGGGAAAAGTCCCTAAGTACAGTGTAGCCATCTTCAGAATCTGTGACAGAATCCATAGATTAGGGCATGTGTCAAAGACATGTGATGAGATCTAGTCCTCATTCAGTATCTGAGAGACAGTGACTCTGGTCGAGGTATCTCCATGGTGATCTCAGTGAGGGAGCACCCAGGAAGCAAAAACAGTGCAGGGTGAACGTGGGATGCTCCTGCCTTTGACATTTCAGATAATCTAATAAACTTACCTTTCTCAGGAAAAGAAGTTGGAACTGACCTTTTGTTTTCAGCAACTGGGTTCTGACAGTGGGCAGCTGGCTATGTGCTCTGACAGCAAAATTAGGGTTTCATCCCCCAGCTGGGAGCTGGAGTAGAAGCCAATCTTCCACAAATCTTTAGCATGTTTGAGAAACATTAAGTGAACACTGGAGCTTGATTTTCCTGCCACTCTTTTAGAGAGCAAGAAAAGAGCTGAGGAAGAAACGTTGTCTAGAAAGGAATTTCCTCCAAAGGTCTTAAAGCAGAACCTGGAAACTGGAGAATTGGGACATAAATTCTTTTTTCTCAGCAAAGAAAGCTCATGTTTTTAGTCAATAGAGAGCCCTTCACTTCCTTCAGACAGCTAATGAACTACAAAACCAAGTATATTTAGTATTGACTCTTGAGGCCAGAAAATTTTATATTCCTTATGCTATTAAATTTGAGTTGCATAGTCTTCTTTTAAAAGGATATATACTGTACTCAAAATGACTGGCAAACTTAGAAAGACAAAGAGCAAGAAATGGCCCAAGGGACTTCCCTGGTGGTCCAGTGGCTAAGACTACATGCTCCAATGCAGGGGGTATGGTTTTGATCCCTGGTCAAGAACCTAAGATCCCACATGCTGCACAGTGCAGTCAAAATTATTTTAAAAAAATTTTTTTTAAGTCTGTTATTTTTTTAATTAATATATTTATCCTGGAGAAGGAAATGGCAACCCACTCCAATATTTTGCCTGGAAAATCCCATGGACGGAGGAGCCTGGTGGGCTATAGTCCATGGGGTCACAAAGAGTCAGACACAACTGAGCAACTAACACTAGTACTATTTATTTTAATTGGAAGATAATTACTTTACAATATTGTGATGGTTTTTTACCATACATTAGCATGAATCAGTCACAGGTCCCCCAATCCTGAACCCCCCTCCCCTGCTCCAAAGTCTATTCATTAAAAAAAGAAAAGAAATGGCCCCAAATGCTTAAAATAACATATTCCATTAATGAAGCGCTATTGTGTGATGGAAAGAGATGAGGAGTTATTCTTCCTCAGAAGCAATGTGTAACACGGATTTTGTTAATTGTCATAGCTTTTTCTCCACTCACCATCCCCTTCAAACAACTGTAAGTAACTCTTTTGGTAGCTAGAACCAGGCAATATGGGACTAAATTTATCTGGTCTTAATTTGACTGGTTTTCAGTAAAGTTATTTGCCTATCTAATTTGCTTATCTGAAAATTTGCTACAGGTATAAAGGTCAAGCATCATTTGTATGTTCAGACCTGACACCATGTCACCTCCATCTTTCTCTCACTCATAAACTCATGGAATTGGGTTGGCCAAAAAGTTCCCTCATGATTTTCTGTGTTTGGCCAACCCAGTACTTCCCTTTGATTTACCCTGTTTCTGCTCTAACTCTCCTAAACTAACTAAATGCTCTGAATTTTCAGTAAACACATGCTCCTTCCTTTAGTGGAATGTGCATTTCCTTTGCTTCTATCTGATAAACCATTGCTTTTCCTGGAAGTTCCATCTGACTTATTTCTCCTTCTACCAGACTCTTGTTATAAACTGAATCGTATCCTTCTGCCACATCTTTCTGAATCTACCTTAGAAAATGTCTCCTTCATCTGATCTCAGACTCAGAGCAGTTTTCCTCCACTGAAACAATGGGTTTCTATTTGTGTGATCAGTACTAAATAGTGACAGCCACGCAGTAGTCCTTTTTAACAATAATTGCCAGAACTTTCCAAGCCAAAATTGTAGCCTATCTACATTTAATACGAATTTTTCAAGTACATTCCTGATCATATATATATATATATATATATGTGTGTGTGTGTATATGTGTATATGTGTGTGTGTGTGTGTGTGTGTGTGTGTGTATTTGTTGTTGTTTGGTCACACTGCTCAGCATATGGGATCTTAGTTTCCTGACCGGGGATCGAACCTCCACCCCCTTCATTGGTCCTCCTGCCTATACTGTGTAAGCTGAACTTTCCTTTTCTTTTACTCTTAAATTTGGTATTTTGCCTTTAGTGCATCATTTTATGGAACTCCTTTCTGGAACAAGGTAGCTAGGGATGCAAGGGAGAGAAAGGAAGGGGAGGCAGGGGATCGGGGAAAGAATCTAGACACAAAAGCTAGTTTACTTATGATTCTTTAACCTGGAAAATTTAATAATTTTCCCTCTGAGCTCTGCTAGCACTTTGAAGAAGCCTTTATTATAGCATATATATCACTGCATGTCAATTCTTTATTTTCTTGGATTTTTTTCTCCTACTTGACTGCAGATTTGTTAAAAACAATGATTACTCCTTACTTTTCTTGGTATTCCCAACTTCTGGCTCAGTTCCTGGCTCAAGTAACTGCTCAGTATATGTTTATTGAGTGAGCAGTAGCTGAAAAGTAGCTCCAGAGATTTAATTCAATCACATAAATTGATTTAACTAATTGGAGTTCTGTTCAAGATTTAGATTCATTCTCTGAATCAGGCTTCTGACCTTCAGAACTTTATATGTGACGAGTCACAGTCATATTTTTCATTGTACTTGTCTCCAACTGACTTTTAGCAAATAACCTGCAGGTTTATTTAATACAAATCAGATCATATTAAATATAATTAAAAATCTCTCCATGAAATAGGATAAGATCCCACTGGGGCACCGCAGAACACAATTATACCTTCATGGCATATGCTCTTTTTAAGTAAATCTATTCGTGAATATTAAAGTCTGAAAATGTTTTCTCAAAGTTTGTATCATTCTATAAATAGCACCATACATCAAAAGAGAATTAGAAAGCCATCGTATTATCTATATCCTGGATTATTTCTCTAAGCAGAATCATCAGCATTGAGACACACCAGGGCTTTACTTAAATTTAGTGGTAAATTAGTTACATTGGAATAACAGATAATTATATTCATTCTCTTTAATAGATGATGAAATTCTACAATATGTATATCCCAGTAAGCACCAGGCAGGTACAAACTTCCTTTATTTGCAAGCTGAAACAGGTTTGACCACTAAAACATTTATTCATTTAAATCTCCCAGGTCATTGCTAGGGCAATCGCTTGAAATGTCATTTGAAACATTAAAATAGAAACAAAATAGTAGAAAGAAATTATTATTGATTTTGTCTTTCTCTATGTTATTTGGAGAAGTCACAGGCATGGGAAGAGAGTGTTGTTAGCTGGAGAACCTTACACACTGTTTATCAGGTCGGGAGAATAGAAGGATTTGACAGCTTCTTCAAACAGTCATGGACACACTGTCATTTAAATAAAGGGACAAGTGAAAGAATGTGAATGAACCATTAACACAGATGCGTGTTACATGTAAATAGCTTCACACGCATAAGCACATGTGGGTCAGAGCTGCCTCTGAGTAAGTTACAATGCTCTCACCGTAGCCACCAACAGTGAGCAGACATCAGAGCAGAGCGTATGACCTCAAATGACCTCAGAAGCTAGCTCCAGCTCCCCGCCTTGCTGACATGCCACCTTGCTGAATTTCAATCAAAGAACAGGAAAATTAATCAATATCTGCAGCAGATGGTGCCTGGAAATTTACTTCCTAATCTACTCAATAACTGTAGTTCTTTCAAAGATGCATCGTTTCCTTGACAAGGTATCTCATCAGTGACTTAACAATTTGGAAACATCTCCTTTCAGTTTAGTGTTCAGCGTTCTCAAAATACCAGCTGTTTCAGGCAGAAAAAGGCAAGTCACCATGTCTTTATATTTTCCTTCTTCCTCAGTCTCAGCACCCATTATAAACTGGAGGGCAGGGTAGAGACTATAATGTAAGGAGGTGAAACCCAAGATTGTGAAATAAATATGACCATTTTGGCACCCCCAGTTCCTAGGGGAAAGCATCTATTTTACACTGTTCACCAGGAGTTTCCTTTAGATTGCATCCTGGTTTTCTTTTCTTGTTTTCAAGTCCTAAAAGAAAATGAGAGGGTTGGATGGCATCACCATCTTGATGTACATGAGTCGGAGCGAGCTCCAGGAGTTGGCGATGGACAGGGAAGCCTGGCATGCTGCAATCCATGGGGTTGCAAAGAATCTGAGATGACTGAGCAACTGAATTGAACTGTACAATTAAATCATCCTTCTAAAGTGAGTATTATTTTTCTATTACTGCTAGAACAGTTACCCCAACCTTCAGTTCAGTTTAGTCACTCAGTCATGTCCGACTCTTTGCCACCCCATGAATCGCAGCAGGCCAGGCCTCCCTGTCCATCACCAACTCCCGGAGTTCACTCAAACTCATGTCCATTGAGTCAGTGATGCCATCCAGCCATCCCCTGTTGTCCCCTTCTCCTCCTGCCCCCAATCCCTCCCAGCATCAGAGTCTTTTCCAATGAGTCAACTCTTCTCATGAGGTGGCCAAAGTATTGGAGTTTCAGCTTTAGCATCATTCCTTCCAAAGAAATTCCAGGGCTGATCTCCTTTAGAATGGACTGGTTGGATCTCCTTGCAGTCCAAGGGACTCTCAAGAGTCTTCTCCAACACCACAGTTCAAAAGCATCAATTCTTCGGCACTCAGCTTTCTTCACAGTCCAACTCTCACATCCATACATGACTACTGGAAAAACCATAGTCTTGACTAGACGGACCTTTGTTAGCAAAGTAATATCTCTGCTTTTTGATATGCTATCTAGGTTGGTCAGAACTTTTCCAAGGAGTAAGCGTGTTTTAATTTCATGGCTGCAGTCACCATCTGCAGTGATTTTGGAGCCCCCCAAAATAAAGTCTGCCACTGTTTCCACTGTTTCCCCATCTATTTCCCATGAAGTGATGGGACCAGATGCCATGATCTTCGTTTTCTGAATGCTGAGCTTTAAGCCAACTTTTTCACTCTCCTCTTTCACTTTCACCAAAAGGCTTTTTAGTTCCTCTTCTCTTTCTGCCATAAGGGTGGTGTCATCTGCATATCTGAGGTTATTGAGATTTCTCCCGGCAATCTTGATTCCAGCTTGTGTTTCTTCCAGCCCAGGGTTTCTCATGATGTACTCTGCATATAAGTTAAATAAGCAGGGTGACAATATACAGCCTTGACGTACTCCTTTTCCTATTTGGAACCAGTCTGTTGTTCCATGTCCAGTTCTAACTATTGCTTCCTGACCTGCATATAGGTTTCTCAAGAGGCAGGTCAGGTGGTATCATACCAACTTATTTCACAGTTGTAAAGGTTGGAAGTCTGGAGTAGATCTCACTAGGTTCAAATCAAGGTGTTAACATGGCTACATTCCTTTCTATAGGGTCTAGCAAGTATTGGTTTTCTTGTGTTTGTCAGCTTCCAGAGGCAGCCCATGTTCCTTGGCTCATGGCTCATATCTTCCAAGCCAGCAATGGCCAGTTGAGTCTTTCTCATGCTGCATCCCTCTCTTACTGACTCTCCTCCTTCCTGCTTCTTCACATAAGGATCCTTATAATTACATTGAGCTCACTCAGATAATTTAGGATAATTTCCCTCTTTTAAGGTCAGCCAACTTGCACCCACAAATCCATCCACTACCTTAATCCATCCTTACCATGTAACTAATATATTCACAGGTTCAAGAGATTAGAACATGAACATCTTTAGACTCTACCTAAAGCAGCATCTTTCTGGAAGCCTTACCTTCTACTCAGAGAGACAGACCTCATTCTAGGGGCCACTTCCTCCCATTTGTGAGTTTTTTCTTTTTCTATTGGAGTCTTTCATTTGTTCAGCATGGTGTGGGAGTAGGCAGTGGCATTTCAGGAGGCTGAGCGATTGTTGCCATTCCCAGCTCTGCAGAGGCAGAGCTGGCAAGGGCACTAGACTTGTGATCTTTGTCTCTTCAAGCCTAAGAATTTACACAAGGATCTCATTTATAAAATTTCCACCAGCAGGTCTTCATTTTCTTGGAATTTTTTGGTAAGTATTGGAATCATTGTCAGTTACATATTTGCACCCACTGAAAAATGAGTTCTCAAAACAGAGACCGCAAATAGCCAGCTATCAGATAAGGTATATTGTTTTAAAATAAAGGGGAATAAAGCAATACATATAAGACGACAAAGATATAGCAGATGGTACACCAACTAGTCCAGGGCTAGTTATGGACATAAGGCTAATTGGTAGGTATTTGGCAACTGTGATTCAAAACCAGGGAAACTGTTGTGGTCAGCCAGATCATAAGGAGAAAGAAAGCCTGGAACAACATTGATGCTTGACTCTGCTTCCACAAAGAGTTGATTCTAAATTGGAGGATATGCATTCCCAAGATTACTCAGTCCAACCCACTGGAGCCTGGGAAGACCATGTAAGCATTTCTGTATCCCCATCTCTATTTTTAAAAAGAACTTGAGCTTTACTGATACTTAAAATCCAAATTGACACTCTCATGAACACTTGGTATGTACCTTGTGCTGTGCTATGCTTAGTCACTCAGTTGTGTTCGACTCTTTGTGACTCGATGGACTGCAGCCCATGAGGCTCTTCTGTCCATGGGGATTCTCCAGGCAAGAATGCTGGAGTGGGTTGCCATTTCCTCCTCCTAACCTTGGGGATTCTCCATGGAGATTCTCCAGGCAAGAATAATGAAGTGGATTGCCATGCCCTCCTCCTTATTTACTTGTTTTAAGTAAGTTAACCTTCAAAACATGTGGTTTAAAAATAGTTAACTGTTTAAAGATTCCTATAAGAAACTATGGGCTTCCCTGGTGGCTCAGATGGTAAAGAATCTGCCTGCAATGCAGGAGACCTGGGTTTGATCCCTGGGTTGGGAAGATCCTCCTGGAGAAGAGAATGGCAACCCACTCCAGTATTCTTGCCAGGAGAATTCCATGGACAAAGGATCCTGATGGGCTACAGTCCATGGGGTTGCAAAGAGTCGGACATGACTGAGCGACTAACACTACTATAAGAAACTATGTATGAAGATAATACTAACAAGGTGAACATGGATGAATACCAAGCAAATAGAAGAAATGTGTCTCTGACCTCCAGCACTCTCTGCATCAGTCACCAAAAATTCCCAGTCAGGTCAGATCTGACCCATTCCATTTTGAGCAGAAATTATTTTTGGATTTTACATGAATACAGTAAATAAAAATGAATGTAATGAATAAAATTTACAAAAATTAAATCATTTTGCACTAATACTTATTTCATGTTCTGTTTTTGTTTCTGTTTAGTGTATATTTTGTTTGTAATATATTAGTAAATTAGTCCACCATGTCTGTCTGTACTTTATAAATAAATATGTACACATATTCTGAGGATATGTTTTAACATTTGTTTTATGGATAAGTGTGCATTATCAAATTGTTTGTAGGCTGCTGCTCTACAGGACAGCTCTTTTTGGAAGAGGGAAGTGAATATCCCCCAAAAAATGGTTCAACATGGAAGAAAGTTGAAAAGGTCATTAAAAGCAGCTGTGTGAGGGAGTTCCAGTGAAAGTCACAGGAAGTGTATACACTAAGTTGTGAGTTTATCCAGGTCTGACACTGCCAGGAACCTGAGTAACTTAAACTGACCTTTGGGTGGTACTTCTGTCCTCGTAATAGGGTCCATGATGTATTCGATAAAGAAAGTAAGTCAGGACTGCCTTGGCAGTCCAGTGGTTAAGACTTTACCTTCCAATGCAGGGGGTGTGCGTTCCATCCCTGGTGAGGAAGCTCAGATCGATCCCACATGCCTTGTGGCCAAAAAAACACAAAACATAAAACAGAAGCAATATGGTGACAAATTCAATAAAGACTTTAAAAATGGTCCACATTAAAAAAAAAAAAAAACTTTAAAAAAATGGTCCTAAAGCTCTCAGTGAGATCCTTAAACTTTTAAATATCCTCTTTGCTTAGAAAATGAACTGCTGCTAAGGTTACAGCAAAGTAAGTCTTTCCCTATTACTCTGATCCTTGAAGCATCTCAGAAATATATTCATTTGAACATTAAAATATCAATCAAATTTTCTACGAAGTGGATTTAATTGGCAACTTAGCTGCAGCTGCCATACAATAAGTCCTAATAATCACTAGTTCTTGTTTCTAGACACAGGGATCTTACATTCAGATATTTTATTGGCTTAACAAAGTATGCAACAATTTGCATTTTATATAAAGTGACTAAAGAATTTCAGCTACAAAGTGCTCCATCTTATGATGGTTGATGATTTCATGGGTTAGATTTTCATAACTTCTGTTCCAGCATAACACAGAAATATCCTTTAGATTGCTGTCTTTAAGATCACAGAAGCTAAGAGATTTAAATTTCAAAGTGAATATTATCCATTTTCTGTTCATTCTTAGCACTCCCAGGCAAGCTCTCTGATGTCCTCAATGTTTGTTTAATGTTTTTCATTCTTCCAGCTTCTTTGGGAATCAATTTCAGATCAAATCACAAAGGAGAAAAAACCTTTTTCCTTCCTCCAGCCCCAAGCTCAGCTTCCCAGACAAGATTTTTATCTGCATTAAATAGATTCACTGACCCATTGACTAGCAACCTACCCATAGCAGCAGCTTCTGTGGTGCTCAGTGGAGCATGGGAGGGGCTCATAATACTTGATTAAAGCCATCAGGGAAGCCTGAGATCATTTTAAAGGATTCTGGGCAGAATGGCCCTACAAGCCATTCTTGTAAGTCCATGTCATTTTATTGCCATTAATACGATCCTCCAGCTCTCAGTCCTAATGTGGAGAATCATGGGAATTTGAACAGGGTCCACATGAAGAGTTGTACATCCTGTGTTCTGGGATAGAAAGGTAAACTCTTCTTCCCTGGTAAGATGCCCTGCCAGAGGTTCCTGCGGGGGGTTTCCCCCAGGTGGTATCACATCAGTACTTGCTTAAGAGATAATGTTTTGGATTGTACCAAACAGCTAAGTATAATCTCACAGGAATGATAACAGCTGACCTGAACATTGAGGCAGTTCCTCCACGTTATCACATTTCATCCTCACAGATCAGAGAAACCCAGTTAGGTTGTATTCATAGACCAGGAAGGAAATTTCTGAGAGATTAATCGGTGTACTGAAGGGCATTATAGTAAAATGCCAGGCCCATACTCCAAATTCCTTTCTAGTTCTGCTACATTATGCTACCCATTCTGAAGGGATTATTAGGTTGATCATGCTACTGTTATTAATGCTGCCCAAATGGTGGATAACAGAAAGAGCATACATTTAGGATATTGGCACTTATGTCAATTTTATTACCATTGATAGCTGAAAATATTCCAAAATTTTTTATCCTAATAGTTTTGGAAAAACATAACTTTTCCTTATATATCATTTCTTCGGTATTTTTTCTGTTAAGTATTTCCCACCTTTGTCTATGGCAATCCTTACGACTGATTCTCTCTACTGAAATTGTTAACTCTCTTTTAAGCAGCAGTCACCATGGAAACACTTGTGCTACATGTCATGCTTCTTTAAATGCAATTACTCACAAGATGCAATCAATATATAAAGTGTATTTATTTGAATATTTAATTGTTAAAGTCACATAGCTGTGTTTGCTGTTAAGTCATCTCCTCATACCTCTATGGTCATAGCTACATAAAGTGCCAACCTTTCTTGCATCCTGGTATTAAAAATGACATGTTGCAAATTTAGAGCACATTCCTCTGAGCTAGTTGTAAATATTCATTCCATAGTAAAATCTTTTCAGTCAGTTGGTATGCACCATGCATCAAATTATACCCCTTGTCCCAGTTCACGTAACACATTAAACATCTAATGTGATATAGTAAGTGCTTTCTCCTTTGGAGATCTGATATAATCTCAGAATTTACTCTTTCACCTGTATAAATTTACTTTTTTAGATTAATTTTTACTGGAGTTTAGTTACTTTACAATGTTATGTTAGTTTATGCTGTACAGCAAAGTGAATCAGCTGTACATATACATATATCTCCTCTTATTTGGATTTCCTTCCCATTTATCACCTGTATAGATTTACTCTTAAATCAGATTCTATGGCTGAGACAAGTGTCCTGAACTTTAGTTCATCCTCTCTAGTTCCCTAGGAGAAATAGCCAACTAGATGTCCCACTGTCAATTCAACTGGTCTAAAATCAAAATCGTTACCTTTCCCCCAAAGTTAAAGTTCTTTCAAAACTTCCTTATTTCAGTATTCAATCTGATCATTCTCTTAGTTACTCAGACTTGAACTTTTGTCAGGGTGCAGTCTCTTTTGCTCTTTTTCTCTCATGTCCTATGTCCTATAAATTATTCTGCTTATAACAGCCTTTCCGTTTCCATTGCCTCCCTCTTTACCTTGCTGGGACTACACTATAGTGACTTCACCAGTCTCCCTTCCCCTCCTTCTATCTGCCTTCCAAACTACTCAATGGTTATGTCAAAATCAACATTTCACCTAAATCCCTCATCGCCCCCAAACCACCACTCCAACATCTACATCATTCCCCAACATGGCGAGAGCTGATGGAGATAGTGTGAAGAAAGAAAAAGAGACTTTTTTTTTTTTAATGTAGACCATTTTTAAGGTCTTTATTGAATTTGTTACAATGTTGCTTCTGTTTTATGTTTTGACTTTTTGGCTGTGAGGTATGTGGGATCATAGCTCCCTGACCACCCC
Source organism: Budorcas taxicolor (assembly GCF_023091745.1). Lineage (NCBI taxonomy): Eukaryota > Metazoa > Chordata > Mammalia > Artiodactyla > Bovidae > Budorcas > Budorcas taxicolor. Next base: position 114,527,238 of record NC_068935.1, on the reverse strand, counting down.
CTGCATTGGAAGGTGAAGTCTTAACCACTGAACCACCAGGGGAGTCCCCCCAAAAATGCTCCAAACATTTGCCTTCTTATATCTGTGTTATGTCATTACTGAATCAGCTTTTGCTTGAAATAAGAAAGCAAAGATTTATATATTAGTTTAATTTATAAAATTTGATAATTTCAAACAATTCATTTATATCATATTGATTTTTCTTCCGGAGTCTGGGTAGTTTTCCAAAAGTAAAACTGACATTCCATGTTTTTCCATAGAAACTTTTTGGTAATGTTCAGGTCAACAATTATTAGAAAAATTTTAATTTGGGAATTAAGAAAGATCCAACTAATGTCAGTTCAGCCAACAGCCCACTTGAGGACACAGATAGACTTATGTCCATCATTTTAAGCAATGTTTGGTAGGCTTATTTAAATATGTTTTTCCTCCACCTGTTATAAAAATGAAGCAGAGACCTAGGGTCTAGCATGTTAATCTTGCAAGGGATTCTTAACTGAGACTGACTCTCCATATCTTTGGGACATTTTTGCAGTCAGAAGTCCAAGGAAAAAAATTCCATGTCTCTTTGCTGACCACATACAAGCTTTTAATTAGCACAATTTTGTTGCATTTCAACTATCTCACAAAACAGCATTTCTGTTCTGAAATCATTCTGTCTTTCCCAGAGAGACTGATAGAGGAAACAGTTGCCTGAGTTCATATACTGGTGCTTGTATATTATTAGGAAGCTGGTAGGAAAAATATTCTCATATAAGAGCTATAAACATTATTTGAGAAAGAGGAAAATCATGTGTATACTAAGATGAAATGGTGCCTTCAACACTTCTATCTGATGTTTTTAAGCCTAAAGTATAATGAAAAGTCAGATAAATGAATTTGTAGTGACTGGAGAAAATGAAACAGGAATATAGGTGAACAAGTATTGAATTTCTTTTCAGGTCATTTACTTTTAGACTTTTTTAAACTTTTAATTTTGTATTGGGGTATAGCCAATTAACAATGTTGTGATAGTTCAGGTGAACAGTGAAAGGACTCAGCCATATATATGCATGTATCCATTCTTCCACAAACTCCCCTCCCATCCAGGCTACCACATAACACTGAGCACAGTTCCCTGTGCTAGACAGTAGGTCCTTGTTGGTTATCCATTTTAAATATAGCAGTGTGTACATGTCCATCCCAAGCTCCCTAACTATCCCTTCCCCTCATCACAGACTTAGAGAATTAACTTACTTTTAGACTTTTAAAGAACATAGTAGTTACTAGAATTGGTGGCCAAACTATGCTGCAAATGGAGCTAAGGTCAGAGTTAAATTCTATTTGGACCTGAAGAAAAACCTGGCTATGGCCGTAGTTGGCGCTCCTAAGAGCAGTTCACCAACTCTGCTGTGTTACAAAGTTTATAATGAAAAGAAAAGACTGATTATATTTTTAAAGCCTTAAATATCAAAACACATATCTTACAGTGGTTAGGTTTATTGCAACAACTTCTATGAAACAAAGCAGAATGGAAAAAAAATCAAAATCATACATTGAACCAATGAAACATACAGATTGGTATTGCAAACAGAAGTCATCGTCACAAAATACCCATCATTTTTAGTTTGTTGATGATCAATAATCATAAACATTGCCATCACATTTAGAATATGCATATTCAGTCTGAGTTAGTAATATATAAAATCATTCTGTATCTTTCAAATATTTTTTTCTGGATTTACCAAGAGAAGAGGTTGTGGCATGGAAAAAGACCAGAGATCTGAAAGAATCTCAGATTTAGGTTCCAGTTCTGCCCTTTCTTAGCTGTGTGACCTTGATCACATCAACTAAGCTCTCTGAATTCTATCCCTTTATCTCAAAGTGGAAAATTAATATTTTATAAATGATCATTTTATATAGACATATATATGGGACATATATAGAATATATATATGACATGTATAAATAATACATTGCAATATAATACTAAAATAAGCTACTAACATATTCTATGTTAATATATGTTGATATAAATACATGTATATTAAATATATATTATATAATATTATTATGTATGTGCATGCATGCTAAGTTGCTTCAGTCATATCCAACTCTGCAACCCCATGGACTGTAGCCCACCAGGCTCCTCTGTCCATGGGATTTCCCAGGCAAGCATACTGGAGTGGATTGCCATGCCCTCCTCCTGGGAATCTTTCCAACTCTGAGATGGAACTTGCATCTCTTACATCTCCTGCATTGGCAGGTGAGTTCTTTACTACTAGAGACACCTGGGAAGTTCCAATATTATATATATATTAATACAATTGCAGTATTCTCCTGTAACCACATACAGATGACAAAGCATGTATGTATATAATATGCTAAGTCGCTTCAGTCGTGTCCGACTCTTTTTGACCGTATGGATTGTAGCCCGCCAGGCTCCTCTGTCCATGGGATTCTCCAAGCAAGAATACTGGAGTGAGTTGCTATTTCCTACTCCAATGTATATGATATATGTACATGCATATATATGTAAATCTGTACATAACTATGATGTGTGTAAGAAGAAACTGCATTAATTATTATGTACATTAAGAACTTTACAGTCAAAAGCTTTTAAGTCAATGTTATTAGACTATAGGCAAATTTAATGCAGCTGGCTTATACAATAACTTACTTTAGAAGAAGCCATTGATAAGATGATCTATTTTCAACATTGTTTTCAATACCTGGCTTGACTTTTATGCTATTATATTAGGTAAGCATTAATTTTCCACTGAAACAGATTGCAGTCAAGCACATGCATAGACATAGTGCAGCGAGGAGAATGGAGCCAGTGGTAAAGTTCTTTTTCTGGAAGGTAATACAGCTTTTCTTATTACTGCAAGTGCATGAATGAACGAACAACATTGTAAGCACAGGCATTCCATACATTCTCTCACCAAAAAGCCCCATCACTTCCTCAGTACTTTTTTTCTGTTCAGCGTTATTGATTTTTCCAACAATTGAGCTTGTTTGCAATAAGCTGAACCAGAGCATAACCTTCCATTAATTAGAAAAAAAATATGTATGGGTGTTAACTTGAGGAAGCAATAGCACTCCTTGTGTGTTTTCTAGTGCAAACTCACAGTTTGTTTGATTGCTATTGTTTTTTTGTTTTTTCCCTTGCGACAGTGTTGTTAAGTGTGATGCAAAACAAATCTGAAAACCTTTTAAATAGTTTGTGTTCATTCCAGAGAGAAAATGGCCTACCAAGTTCAGCTCTGAATAGATGTGAAACTAGCATCTTAGAATACAAATCTGTGCCATTACCCCACATACTTGTAAGCCTTTTTCATCAGTTACAATTGTTTTTACACTCTAGTCTACATTGAAAATAAACATCTTAATTGTCTTCTCTGTTTTAACTACAGAATTTTGCAAGTATTCCTTGATTCATATTTATATTCACTTGATAATTATCACTAGGATATCATACTGAAGTAAGAAGCTAGGTTTATATGTGATTGGCTGTTGAGTTTTTCACCATTTCTGGTCTGGTTGATTGAATTAGCCAATGCAGATTTCTTAAACTCAGCAAAGCTTAATCATGTAAGTAATTTAATTACATAATAAATAAAGTCATTTTACCTCAGCATATTCACATTGATCTATTTTTGCTGCACAGTGATTTAAAATGACTCGTTTTTCTTAAATTTGGAAATCTGACAGTATTACTTGAATGAAATGATTTATAGTAGAAATAAATTGAAAATGAGGACAGCAAGGGTCATTGAGGTGCAACCAGATGAAGGTAAAATGCAGCTTGGAGTTATCGACCAGAAATCAAGGTGCCTATACAAATATGAATCAGAAGTTCTTAGGGAAATCTCCAGTAGGAAAAAGAAGGCACAAATTATCCCATTTGCATTACCATGAGATGTCATTCTATTTCTTTAATGTAACGGGTAAAGAATGCCTACAGTGCAAAAGATGTAGGAGATGCAAGTTCAATCCCTGGTTTGGGAAGATATCCCTGGAGGAGGAAATGGCAACCCACCCAATATTCTTGCCTGAAAAAATCTCATGGAGGGGGTCGCAAAGAGTCAGACATGACTGAGCAACTAAACAGAACAGAAGAACATCATAACTCCTCCATTTCTATGAAGGAGACTAAACAGATAATGGGTTTGAAACCATCCTTTGAAAAATTTAATAGCAGAAAGTAGGTATTTGGTGATGCATTCTTGCCTGAACAAAACTTCTCACGATCAGTAGGGCACTATTGGTGACTTAAAAGAAAAAATGCACAACATGAGAGTAGGGAGTTAAGTTTCATTTGGAGCAAAGTGAGGACTGTGGCCCGGGAGAAAGCACCTCAGCTAGCTCTGAGGAACCGCTCTGAAGAGGTAGAGCAGGACAATATACATGTGATTTTGGTGAAGGAGGAGTACATGCAATGAAGCACATATTGTTTCTCTTACAGAAGACTGCTGCTAGTCATAAGGAACAGACTTCACCACGAAGGAATTTAGTGCTTTTCTAGATCTGAGGAGATGCAAGAATTGGGCTCAGAAAATCAGCTCCGGAAAATATCTAACTCGCTGAAGACCTGTTCTGCCAGCTTTCCCCAAGCACAGAGTACCTCATTCCTAATCTCCACCCTGCACTCCTTTCAGGAGGTGGTGGAGGTGAGCAGCTGCAGCAGCACCTGGTTTAATCCTTGTAGAAGTAGACGACAAGCGCCCACAGCAAATGCTGATTTGTAGTTGATGCTGTCATTAAACAACAAAATGCTGAATGCTAAGAATAAGTTCGAAGAAGGCAATGGCACCCCACTCCAGTACTCTTGCCTGGAAAATCCCATGGATGGAGAAGCCTGGTAGGCTGCAGTCCATGGGGTCGCGAAGAGTCAGGCACGACTGAGCGACTTCACTTTCACTTTCACTTTCATGCACTGGAGAAGGAGATGGCAACCCACTCCAGAGTTCTTGCCTGGAGAATCCCAGGGACGGGGGAGCCTGGTGGGCTGCCATCTATGGAGTTGCACAGAGTCGGACATGACTGAAGCGACTTAGCAGCAGCAGCAAGAATAAGTTAATTCCCCTAAGTTCCATTCCTTCATTACTGAAGATCATTCTCATAAATGGGATTCCATGTGTGATGCCAGAGAGCAAGCATATTATTGGTTGGACTATCAGTGGCTCTGTGAGCATGAGTAGCAGGGGAAAATTGATCCTTCTCTGTCTTCTCTGAGTTTCCAGTAGCTTTGGTCCTCACTAGTGTTACTCCAGTACTCTTGCCTGGAAAATCTCATGGGTGGAGGAGCCTGGTAGGCTGCAGTCCATGGGGTCGCTGAGGGTCAGACATGACTGAGTGACTTCACTTTCACTTTTCACGTTCATGCATTGGAGAAGGAAATGGCAACCCACTCCAGTGTTCTTGCCTGGAGAATCCCAGGGACGGGAAAGCCTGGTGGGCTGCTGTGTATGGGGTCGCACAGAGTCAGACACGACTGAAGCAACTTAGCAGCAGCAGCAGCAGCAGTGTTACTACAGGGACATACTTAAGTTGACTGCTGATGAGGAGTATAAATCCTATTATTTAAAATATATGCACAAAGTGAAGGTCTCTTCCATGCCAAGACAGGTTTTGGTCACCATCAGTTGCTTCAGTTACTGTAGTTCTCAAGGAGTAAATCTACCATATTCCTCATGATTTCTACCTATTGATACCTGAGTATTACTAAGAAGCACATTATTTGGGGACATCAAAATTGAATTTCTAGTCTGTATTTTATGTCAAATTAGCACAAAGGACAAACGTATGCTTCTTGATTTACTTTTCTTCTTTTTACAATGTGAGTTTCCTACATAAAAAATAATGATAGCATATTTTGGCACTTGTGGAACCAAACTAGCAATAGGTAAATTCCCAAATAGCATATTGTTAAAATGCTTAAATACTTCTATTCTTCAAATCCTAATAAATATCTAAGAAATTATAGTAATACGTTTTTGAGGAATTTTTGCTCAGTGCATAGAGAACTGTGAAATATTAATACTTTAGGAAAACATTCACTTAGAGAAATAATTTTATGATAAGAAAAGAAGTTAAAATTTGATAATAAGCATAATTTAATGAATAATTTTCTGTGGTGAGTCATTACCTCTTTGTAATAAAAAGAATTTTTCTCTCTATGTATGCACAGAGCAAGTTTCTGCTAAAAGAATCTGAAACTTGGGAGGAAAAGAAGCTAAGCGATTACCAAAAACTGTTTCTAGCATCTTCCAAGTATTATATGATATTTGATAATACATTAAATGCCTCTTTGTGAAGTATTTAATAAAAGAGAGTGCAGGAGAAAGATTATTAATCACGGCATTACTTTTTAAAGTAAACAACAGTATGTCATTAGGTTGGTTTTGTTCACTGATATAGCCAAAGCACCATAACATGGCATGGAACATAATAAGACCTCAATAAATTATTATTGGAAAAGCTATCTGATTAGTCTCCATACACAAAGGCTGAAGTGAATTGATGGATAAAAGCTACTGGATAATCAAGCACATAATGCTGGCCTTAATTATGTGGCTGTTCCAGAGTTCAAAGGGGATGTCAGGACTCAAACATCTTTATGCTTTGGCCACTGGGCTACTTGGGTGGCCATGGGCTTTTTACTCTTACTGCACTACTCCACTGTGGATTTTTGGAGCAGAGACAGTCTCATTAGATATGGAGCAGATACTATAAATATATGGTGAGTGCCAGTGTTTCATAGAGTGATAATGTTTCATACCAATTAACAATAAATTTCAAATACCATGCCAGTACAGTTTAAAGTACCATTATCCCATTGGCTTGTCCATGAAAGCAATAATGTATATTTATTTCTTTACCTACCGAATTCTTACTGAGCAACTGAGCTTTCTATCACTTATCTCCTTTGTGCACTGTACCAGCTCATTAGGAATATTCCACAAAATAACAATGGAGTACTGTTAAATGACTTCAACACAAATTCTGTGTAAAAAGATTTCTGGTAAACAATCTTTCTTCATGGAGTTTAAATTGTCTTTCAGGAACTGGAAACTAATGGATAAAATGTATAGGAACACTCTGGTTTTCTAAATAATTTCTTCATCACTTCTAATTTTTTTAAAAAGGGGAAATGATGGCTTTAAGAAAGTAAAATAATTATCAGGCCATTGTGTATGGTATAGGAGACACTTAAAGGATAAACATGTCTAGGTATCTTATTGTGACCATTTATCTCCATATTTGACTTCACTGGCAAATGTGACACCTTAGAAAAGAAATCAGGCCATTTCAGAATTTATTGCTAAAGAGCTTGCTTTTTTTCTCCCAGTCTTAAGAGACTTTATGAATATTTTAATGTCAGAGTTCACAATTTAACATATCAAGACTTGATTGCTAAAGACTGATAATCCTTGTCTATGCTACCTCCCCGATTTCATTACTGTCATGCACGCTTGGGACACTTCTAAAGCCAGAATCAACAACTGTAATAGAGTGTGAAGGACTAGATGCCTTTAGTTTCACTGCTCATAATATCAAGTACGTTTCAGAGTATTTGTTGAATAGCAGCGTGAAAGTATCCTTCGTGAAAGTATCTTTTCATGATATCCTTCATGAAGTATGCTTTTTCTTTCATTTTTCTTTAAATGATATTGTTCATGGCTACTAATGTAATGAACAGATCATTCAGTAAGTAAACACATTTGGTTACCAAATATATTCCGGGCTCCAGAAAACTTTCTGGGCACACACAGCGGAGTTTAAATCTCACAAGAGGGCCAGACATGAACATATCCAGCTATGATCCAATAAAATATACAATAATAGAACTATGCAATTAGTGCATTGGAACAGTTGATGATGCCATTAATTTTCCTTTGGGAAGTAATAAATATAACAGCTAATATTAACTGAGTGATTACTGTGGGTCACATTCTCTTTTAAGTGCTTTATATAAGCTACCAGAAGTAAGAATGAATAGATATTATCTCCATATTTTTAGACTCTAAATGATGATGCGTTTTGCCCAAGGCTATAAAGCTAATAGACAGTGTGGCTTGGATTTGAACTCAGGAAATGTGGGTCCAAAGCCAAGACTCTTGATCCCCAAACCATGCTGCCTCTGCTTTCTTTTGAAATCACCAGGGAAATGGTCAGAGACAAGTTCATATTTGACTTAAAAGCCAAAATAGAATGATGGCTGTGTGTGCTCAGTCGTGTCCGACTCTTTGCAGCTCCGTGGACTGTAGCCTGCCAGGCTCCTCTGTCCATGGGATTTCCAGGCAAAACTACTGGAGTGGGTTGCCATTTCCTTCTCCAGGGGATCTTCCCAACCAGGGGTTGAACCTGTGTCTCCTGATCTCTTGCATTGTCAGGTGGATTCTTTACCACTGTGCCACCTGGGAAGCCCCATTGAATGATGAATTTATCAATTAGAGAAGGTAAAGAGAATTTTTAGCAAAGGAAATATAATGAGCAAGATCAGGAAGAAATGAGAGAGATGAGATACAAGTGGAAAATGACCCAAAGTCTGAGTTGCTCTTTTGGAGGGCACCATTGGAGACAGTGAGGGGAATGAGATTATAAAGGTAGCAGCCTTGAGTTGGAGTGGCCTGGTAGGCCATGAAACAGGATTTGGCCTTATTCTGTGGGATCCTCAAGGAGATATTATTATACTTACTCTAAAGATTATACTGACTTCTGAACCAGGTCCAAGTACGATTTAAGCTGTCAGTGAAAATTACAGGCTTTAACTTTTGTCACCATTTTTAAAGTGCAGTACGGTATTGAATCAATCAGCTACATTCTATAGACAAAAGAAAACATTTTACTCTAAATAGTCTTAAGCCATTTGGATAATGAATGGTCTAAATGTATTCCTTTCACATAATTTATATAAACTCTCTTTGAAATGAGGTATTAAGTAATTTTAGGTTAAAAATTTCAATACTTTAAAAAACGTTCTTGCTGAAGCCCCACGTCATATGTGCAGTATGTAATCTTTTGTATTGGAGACGCCCATGATAAAGGAAAACAAACAAGATATCATAACCACCACTACCATCCCCACCAACAAGAAAATCTGACTTGGCTTAAGACTTTATGTAGCTTTCAAATAGCTAGATTTTGTTTAAAACATCCAGTAGAATGTGTAGAAAGTGTGGTAAACAGAAAACACCATCAGCTAATATGAAGTCAGAAGATTCCATGCAGGGACCAAGACATTCTCACGTCCCAGTCTCTTGGAAGCTTATTTATCATGAACAGTGCTCCATCTAACTCCCTCATCATCCATATGGCAGTATGTGCAATCCCCCTGTCTCCAAAACCACAGGTCTTCTGTCCTCATGCTTATGGCCAGATATCCGATAATATGGCCTGTTCTCTTGATTCTGGAGTCTTGGGCTTTCTACTTTCTGTCCTTCACTTTGTTTGGTTTTGTTTAGTTTCGGGGGAACAGCACCTTGTCCTGAGCACATCCGGAATCTTGTCAGAGAAGCAATCAGTGCACTCTTCCCTCGTGTTTCATCCCCTCACTCTGATTGAAGCATCCTTTCTCCAGGGAAGTGTAAGAAACAACAAAAAGCCTCCTTTAAGTGTCATTTTCCTTTCAGAATTATCTTTTTATTCTCAGAAAACTTGTGGCTACTTTCTATCCAAGGTGAAAAACCTCTTATCCACGTTTCTATTTAAAAAAAAACTGGGTAACTTAAGAATATGACACATTAAGAAGCAGATGGGCAAGCTGTTAGAGATAATGTGTTTTTCCTATTTGCATCCTATGTCCCATTCCCCACTTCTATTTTTTCAGAAAGCAAGTCCATGGCTTTGAACTCAGATGTTTAAGAAACAAATAATTGATTATAATTAATAATAATAATAGATTGTATCTCAAAATACATTTGAATTTTATGTGTTAACATACAGATGGCTATGGTGCAATTTTGAGGAAAATTAACATTATCAATTTTTAGTCATTATAAATAATTGCCAGTGGTCACACTAAGAGATAAAAGATTATAAGCTTCATAAAGGATCCATTGTTTTGAACTATTAAAGGATGGCACCATATTTGACTAGATCACCTGTCTTTGTCTCATTAGATATTAATATATCTATATCTGTAATGAAAGGTGACACTTAGAATTCATTAAAGATAATTGAAGTTTGTTTTTGTAAACCATTTAATTTCTTTATTTTTTTAAAATTTTACTTTATTTTACTTTACAATACTGTATTGGTTTTGCCATACATCAACATGAATCCTCCACGGGTGTACACGTGTTCCCCATCCTGAACCCCCCTCCCGCCTCCCTCCCCATACTATCTCTCTGGGTCATCCCAGTGCACCAGCCCCAAGCATCTTGTATCCTGCATCGAACCTAGACTGGCGATTCATTTCTTATATGATATTATACATGTTTCAAAGCCATTCTCCCAAATCATCCCACCCTCTCCCTCTCCCACAGAGTCCAACAAACTGTCCTATACATCTGTGTCTCTTTTGCTGTCTCGTATACAGGGTTATTGTTACCATCTTTCTAAATTCCATATATATATGTTAGTATACTGTATTGGTATTTTTCTTTCTGGCTTACTTCACTCTGTATAAGAGGCTCCAATTTCATCCACCTCATTAGAACTGATTCAAATGTATTCTTTTTAATGGCTGAGTAATACTCCATTGTGTATATGTACCACAGCTTTCTTATCCATTCATCTGCTGATGGACATCTAGGTTGCTTCCATGTCCTGGCTATTATAAACAGGGCTACGATGAACATTGGGGTACACGTGTCTCTTTCAATTCTGGTTTCCTCAGTGTGTATGTCCAGCAGTGGGATTGTTGGGTCATAAGGCAGTTCTATTTGCAGTTTTTTAAGGAATCTCCACACTGTTCTCCATAGTGGCTGTACTAGTTTGCATTCCCACCAACAGTGTAAGAGGGTTCCCTTTTCTCCACACCCTCTCCAGCATTTATTGTTTGTAGACTTTTGGATCGCAGCCATTCTGACTGGTATGAAATGGTACCTCATTGTGGTTTTGATTTGCATTTCTCTGATAATGAGTGATGTTGAGCATCTTTTCATGTGTTTGTTAGCCATCTGTATGTCTTCTTTGGAGAAATGTTTCTTTTTTAACCAAACAGAATCTTTTAAAAATTATTCCTATAATTACATTGCCCTAAGGCAATGGCACCCCACTCCAGTACTCTTGCCTGGAAAATCCCATGGACGGAGGAGCCTGGTAGGCTGCAGTCCATGGGGTCACTAGGAGTCGGACACGACTGAGCGACTTCACTTTCACTTTTCACTTTCATGCATTGGAGAAGGAAATGGCAACCCACTCCAGTGTTCTTGCCTGGAGAATCCCAGGGACGGGGGAGCCTGGTGGGCTGCCGTCTCTGGGGTCGCACAGAGTCAGATACGACTGAAGCGACTTAGCAGGAGCAGCAGCAACATGTTTTCAGTCTGATATGTGTCATTTTTCATAAGGAAGAGAGATGGAATTGGAGCCACACACTAGCTTATCTAGTAGGCCATGAAACTGAAGCATATGTGCATGCCATTCATCTCATGGGACTCAGTGGGAAAAAGCATGACAAAACTGTCCGGAATAGGTCACTGAGCATGATAGATAAGCTTAGAGTCAGTTCTCAAACTCTGACTTTGGATCAGTAGAAGTCCATTGTTGGTTGAAAGCTTTATATGGACAGGTAAAGTAATTGAACTCAACTCTTTTCTCTGCTTATTGCTATATGCAAAGTCAAGCCCTTCCTTCATTCTAGAAATCATAGTTTTATACATGTATATATATATTTTTTAAGAAATATAACATGGATATGTGGATTATATCAGAGTGAGAATTGAAAACTAGATTCTACTTAATATTTTGAGAAATATGAATTAAAAACCTACTATGTGGTCACAAACTATTGATACACATATAATCAAATTGGACATAATCCCTTCTCAAGTATTCAGTGTACAATGGAGATTGAAAGTGTTAGTCACTCAGTCGTGTCCGACTCTTTGTCACCCTGTGGATTATAGCCCTCCAGGCTTCTCTGTCCATGGAATTCTCCAAGCGAGAAGACTGAAGTTCATAGTCATTCCCTTCTCCAGGGAATCTTCCTGACAGAGGGATCGAGCACGGGTCTTCTGCATTGCAGGCAGGTTCTTAACCGTCAGAGCTACCAAGAAGACCCACAATAGAGGTTGGCTTTAAATAAATTATCATGCACTCACCAAAATAAATAGATGATTATCATTATTGAATCTCTGATGTTCTTGAAAAAACAATTTGGAGAAAAATTATAAGAATAGAGACTTCCCTAGCGGTTCAGTGGTTAAGACTTCACTTTCCAATGCACGGGGTGCAAGTTTGATCCCTGAACTGGGAGCTAAGACTCCACATGCCTCAGGGTAAAAAAAAAAAAAAAAAAAAAAAAAACAGAACATAAAAAGCAGAAGTTATATTGTAACAAATTCAGTAAAGACTTTAGAAATGGTCTACATAAAAAAAAAATCTTTAAAAAATGCAGAAAGCTATAAATGTGTTTCAGAATATGGTAGGGTATTCACCCCCTAAAATGAAATCTGCCATAATTACTGAGAATGAAAGTATGTTTTAAAATAACATAATACATGTTTTGAGATAAATATGAAACTTTTTAACAAGTGATTTTATTTTTGATGGTGCAATTTCAAAAATGTGGAAAAATATGAATCTGAACCTATGTATGTAAACTTGTTCCATAGACCAAAAAATAGTTTTGAATGCTTTTATTTTAAATAAGTGTTACAGCAATTAGATATAAAAAATATTGTGATACTAAGATTTGCCAATTATTAGGTTTACTGAGGGAAATAATCAAATCTATTCCTCTAATTAAGTAAGATTCTCATTCGCTTGGACTCATTCCTTTGGAAATAATTGAAGGCAAGGGAGTGGCTGTTCATGTTTTCTTCAGCCCATCTCTAATTGTGGCTCTATGGTTCCTTCACACTTTTTTTTTAAAATTAATTTATTTATTTTAGTTGGAGGCTAATTACTCTACAATATTGTAGTGTTTTGCCATACATTGACATGAATCCACCACGGACGTACATGTGTTCCCCATCCTGAATCTCCCTCCCACCTCACTCCCCATCCCATCCCTCTGGGTCATCCCAGTGCACCAGCCCCGAGCACCCTGTCTCATGCATCAAACCTGGACTGGCGATCCATTTCACATATGATAATATACTTTAGTTTGTTTTACATCTTCAGGTATTTTACAGTAATTGCAATCTCTCCACCAACTGGTTTAGAAATAATACAGAGGACAGATAATAAAGGTAACCAGTATTAATATGAGTCATTGATATTATCTTTTATCTGTTTCTAAGAGAAAAAGAACTGAAAATCAAACAGCTTTACAGAGTGACCTCATACCAATCAGTTAATGTACACAATGAAATCTATAACAAATGCAAGATAATTTCCCTTAGCATCTTTAATCTAGTGCCTATATGGTTGGGGCTTCATAAAATGAGATGTTATAAATAGAGGGATACCCTAAAAGAGAAAGTAAATTAAAATGTGTGCTTTGTGACATAGTTGAACAGATGGACAGTTAACTTACAATCAGGTGATTTTGGATAAAATGACAATCTGCTGAAAACATGGTAGTCACTTAAAAACAAGTGGTAAGTAAAATAATGGAAATCACAGAAGTTATTTTATCAGTCACAAACACATAGAATAATTTGATACCATTAATACTTCATTCATGCAGGTGTTTCTCAGAGGCACACACTTCACTGTTTATTTGTCATCACTCCTAATAAACATGTACTTGAGTTTATGTCATCTGAAAATAATTGGCATGCCCTACGGAGACATGGAAAACTGATGTAGTCTTACGCCTACCCAACATTTAATGACCTTAATCTATCTCAATGACTTGCCTTTCTATTCAAATAACCAGTTTGGGATGTAATTTACTAAAATCAACTCTCGTAGTATTATTTCAACAAAGGACAGCCTTTTGTGTGACAAGCTATAATATTTAGCTATTGAAAGGCCTACCATATTTCTCTCCCACTGAGAACTATTTGTTATCTAATGTCACTTATAGACTGCATGTAAATCAAATTATTATTTCCGGCTCTGCATGGTGCAATGCTGATTAAAAACTTGTCAAGCTATCAGAAGAATAAGGCCATTTCCCAGCATGGAATGATGTTATTTATTCTAGGCCCAATGATTGGTACCAGAACCAATGCCTAATAATAAAAATATCTATGACTGAGGGGAGAAGATCATTTAGAATGATCACTCTTATCACAATCCTAAGGCATTTGGAATTTTGCCAATGCTGAAATAATTGTGTAGCTTTGAGGAAATGTTCAAGAAGGTAGGTAAACTCTCATTGAACTCACTGCAGTCAGCAGAAACGTTGCAGTTCTCATCACTTAAGGCTTCACAAAAATATTTAACACTGTTGGCCACTGTCCTCTTGACATACTCCTGCTTCCCACACTCTCAAGTTCTCCAGCTTTTCCTCTATTACACCTCGATCTCCCTGGCTGGTCCTCTGTATTCTGTTCCTCTATTAAATGTTAATTCCATGATTTGTCTTGTGTTCTCTTCTTTCTTCATTTAATTGCTTCCCCTGAAAATTGTATGTCTTCATGCACGTTCACTGCTACCCAGATATTCTCCAAGCACAATCTCTGTCTTGACCTCCAGGCCCATACATTCCATGAGACATCTCCTACAGATAACTGAAATACAACCTGTGTAATTTCATTATCTTCCACCCTAAACTGGCTTTTCCTAACCTGTGGCTCCAGAATTCATGCAGTCATGTGGCAAAATTCCCAAGAATCATCCTAGACCATGTTGTCCTCACTCACATTCCCGTTCATTAAAACCTGGTGAGTCAACCTCTTAAACACTCCTCAACCCTATTCAGTGTGTTCCCTCCCCACCGCTCATGTTTGTGTTCCCTTCAGCTATCCATCATCACTGTCCCAAAAGGCTACCTGCCTACATGCTTTCACATTTCTATTCCTGGCATCCAGAGAGCGGCCCCTCCCAAACCTGAACCACTTATGTTATTTCCAGCCCTTCAATAATGCCACACTGCCTGAGGTCCACGCTCATCAGCATGGCAGGAGTAGCCTTCGTGGTTACAGCTTGGTTTGCCTTTCCACACTCAGTCCTTACGCTCTAAGTTTCAACAAGTGTAACAGAGTACTGGGGCATAGAAAGATGTTCCACATTGCGTCTCTCTCTCTCCCTCTCTCTGTTGTGTGTTTTACACAGTTCTTTCTGCTTATAAAGTCTACTGTATTACTTATCTATTGTTATACCAAATATTACCATAAACTTGGACTTAAAACAACACACATTTGTTATCTCACAATTCCTGTAGATTCGGAATCCAGGGGAAATCCTGTTGGATCCTCTACTTCAAGATGCCTTAAAAGCTATAATCAAGGGGTCAGGACTAGGATCCCAGCTGAAGGCTCAGCTGAGGAAGGATCTATTTCCAAGTTCATTCAGTAGTTGTAATAGTTTAATTCCTTGAGGTTCAAATTCCACCTGGCTGTTGCCTAGAGACTTTCCTTGGTTCCTTGCATCATAGGCTTACTCATAGGCCACTCCTTTACAAATATGGCAGCTGTTGCGTCAAAGCCAACAGGAGAAGAGTCAGAATCTAAGGCGACCTTATCATACAGGTGACATCACATCACCTTACTATAATAGGTAGAATCAAATCAGTAGATTCAGCCCACACTGGAGGTAAGGAGATGACACAAAGATACAAATACCAGGAAGTGGGATTATTGGGAGCCATTTCAGAAGCTGCCTGCCACATCCTCCAACCCGAACTTCCTTCACCCATATCCGCCTCACAAGACTTGTGCAATTTTTGAAGACTCATCTCAATTATCAATATATTAATTCATCACTGAAGATTTCCCAAACCAATCCACCCCAAAGTTGATTACTCTATCTTTTTTTTAACTCCCACTGTACACCTAACATTATTTTAAAATTATTTGTTCAGCTTGCTTTTTCTTTCATCAGGACCTGGACAGCAGAATTGCAGTTTACTTTTCCATTGTCTGGTAGGTTGTTATCATTCCAAAAGAAAGTACTCATTAAATGTAAAATAATAAATGTTTAAAAATAAATGATACTGTGAATATTATGCATTAATACATGGAATTATCTGGAAACATAGTATCCACGGGGGGATACTAACATCAAATAATCTAAGGTCTGAGCATTGCATTTACTTTAGCTAAGGTAAAAAAAGGCAATCTTCTTTAAGTCACATCACACAGTGACAGATTTACCTCTGTTATTTTAACGTTCCTTCAAATGAAAGACTAAAATGAAATGCCATGTGGCAATATGAAGGAAGGGTCAAGAGCATCAGTTCAGTTCAGTCGTTCAGTTGTGTCTGACTGTTTACAACCCCGTGGGCTGCAGCACGCCAGGCTTCCCTGTCCATCACCAACTCCTGGAGCTTGCTCAAACTCATGTCCATCGAGTTGGTGTTAGCATCAAACCATAAGATGGAAACACAAGTTTTCCACATACTATCTATGTAGTCTTTGGCAAATTATTTAACCTCCTGTGCCTTGGCTTACTTATCTACAAAATGCGAACAGTAATCAGACCAACATCATAGGGCTGTTGCAAAAATATTAAATAAAATGATTCATAGAAATCAATTAAAACAAACCTGTTTATATTGGACTCTCAGTGAATATCAGTCATTATTATTTCCTACTGTGGAAATAATAACATGGAAAGATGTCCATGACATGAAAAAAAAAAAAAAAAAAGGCAACTTGGAGAACTCTATGTAGAACCTCTATTACCTTTTGCAAAAAAAAAAAAAATACATATACTTAGTTCATCTGTATGTTTATATGTTGGGAAAATTTGAAATTATACACAATGGACTTTTAACAGTGATTATTTCCAGAGATTGGGGAAGCAGGGAAGGATGGAGGTGTTACCTCTATTTGTTATTTTGCAGACATTTGTATTGCTTGAGATGTTATTGAGTTGACCCAAAAGTTTGTTAGGGTTTTTCCCTACCATCTTATAGAAAAATCAAAAGAACTTCTGGGCCAACCCAATAAATAAGCATATGTTGCTTTTATAACTTGGTAAGAGTGATAGAGAATCTGTCTGCCAGTGCAAGAGACTCAGGTTTGATATCTGGATTGAGAAGATCTTCTGGAAAAGGAAATAGCAACCCACTCCAATATTCTTGCCTGGGAAATCCCATGGACAGAGGAGCCTGTTTGGCTACAGTCCATATGGTCACCAAAGAGTCAGACACAACTTAGTGACTGAGCATGCACACAGTTCAGTTCAGTTCAGTCGCTCAGCCGTGTCCGACTCTTTGCGGCCCCATGAATCACAGCACACAAGGGCTGCATTATTTCTTCTAAAATAACATGTTAAGCTCCTAACCCTCAGTAGTTCAAAAATGTGACCTTATTTGGAAATAGGGTCATTGCAGATGTAATCATGAGGTTACTTTGGAGTAGAATGGGCCTTTAATCTGCTAAGACTGTTGTCCTTTTAAGAAGAGAAAAGATACACAGACACACAAAGAGAATGCTGTGTGATGATGGAGACAGAAATTGGATTTGTGCAGGTACCAGCCAAGAAATGCCAAAGACTGCTGGCGAAACACCAAATGCTAGGCAGAAGTAAGCAAGGACTTCCCTATTTGATGGTAAAGAGGTGATTGTTTTCCAGACTCCATTTTTTCATCATGATACTTGCTGGAATTTAGGAGTTTTTATTTTGATAACAAACTGACCTAATATTCTGAATGGGTTTCTCCTCTGTACCAAATTTATTATGCTTTGATTTTGGACTTCTAGCCTCTGGAACTGGAGAAGGCAATGGCATCCCTCTCCAGTACTCTTGCCTGGAAAATCCCATGGACGGAGGAGCCTGGTAGGCTACAGTCCATGCGGTCGCTAAGAGTCAGACACGACTGAGCGACTTCACTTTCTCTTTTCACCTTCATGCATTGGAGAAGGAAATGGCAACCCACTCCAGTGTTCTTGCCTGGAGAATCCCAGGGACGGGAGAGCCTGGTGGGCTGCTGTGTATGGGGTCGCACAGAGTCGGACACGACTGAAGTGACTTAGCAGCAGCAGCAGCAGCAGCCTCTGGAACTGAGACAATACACTTCTTCTTCTTCTTTTTTTTTTTAATACACTTCTGTTGTTGTAAACCACTCAGTGTTTGGTACTTTGTTACAAAAGCCCTGGAAGAGTACTATATAACAAAAATAAAATAATTAGTAGTTTTGAAAGTATAAGTAAAATGCTGAAAGACAGGCAGTTACATAGCTGGTAAGATTATAATATTTTGGTGAAGTTTAAGCTACAGGGTCAGTTTGACTGTAACCCTCTCCAGCCTTGGCAATAAAATTATTCTTCTAGAAATCTCAATGAAATCTTTTTTAAGTGGTTCATAAACTCATGAGAGGTACTAAGAGATCTGAGGGCTATTTCTTTACATTCTGTCCCTTCATGCAGTTTCTTCTATTTGATTTCCAGTTATGTAAGTCATATCAACAGGATAGATGGTCCAAGGGCTAAGTAATAGTTGATTGGCTACTGGGAAAGTATATACCAAATACTAAAGAGAGATATCAAGTAATTTTTCTCTATTATGTGATTCAAATGATACGTGTCTTAGAAAAATAATTTTAAACAAACATTCAATTAGTTTCCAGCTGGTCTTTCAACTGTTTAAAATATTATAGTGGTAAGTTCAGTTCAGTTCAGTCACTCAGTTGTGTCTGACTCTTTGCAACCCCATGAATCACAGCACGCCAGGCCTCCCTGTCCATCACAAATTCCCGGAGTTCACTCAGACTCACGTCCATCGAGTCCGTGATGCCATCCAGCCATCTCATCCTCGGTCGTCCCCTTCTCCTCCTGCCCGCAATCCCCCCCAGCATCAGAGTCTTTTCCAATGAGTCAATATTTCACATGAGGTGGCCAAAGTACTGGAGCTTCAGCTTTAGCATCATTCCTTCCAAAGAAATCCCAGGGTTGATCTCCTTCAGAATGGACTGGTTGGATCTCCTTGCAGTCCAAGGGACCCTCAAGAGTCTTCTCCAACACCACAGTCCAAAAGCATCAATTCTTTGGCGCTCAGCCTTCAAAATGAACCTCTTTTTCAGAGGTTTATTTTCTTAATGACATCAAAGTTATTAAAATGGAGAGTCAGTTAGAAATATATATATATACAACAATATACGTCCATAGTTTTAAAATATTAAAATGCATATCAAATGGACAAATTGTTCAATACAAATATTTGTAAGTAAAGATGTGCTGTGTGTGCTAAGCTGCTCAGTCGTGTCTGACTATTTGCCACCCCATGTACTGTAGCCCGCCAGGCTCCTCTGTCCATGGAATTGTCTAGGAAAGAATATTGGAGTTGCCATGCCCTCCTCCAGAAGATCTTCCCTACCTAGGGATCGAACCTGCGTCCCTAAGTCTCTTGCATTAGCAAAGGGTTCTTTACCATTAGCGCCACCTGTAGGTAAAGTTAGAGCTCTTAAATGTTTTATTTAGTGGTGAAGCTTTCAATTTTAACTTTGTTTTCGTGTATTGTAGCTGAAATTCAGCCTCTGTACTCCGGTACTGAATTGAATCTCAGAGATAGAGTTTGGGGTGAAGTAGAAGCTTTGCCAGGCAAAGGGGACTACAGTGGGCTAGTGTTCTCAAACCATGTACCCCAACCCAGGGGAGGATCAGGGTGCCTGTAGGGCCTGCATTCCTGCAATCCAAGGATCATCCTTGTGATGAGCTTCTACTGTTCTCAAGATCTCTGGGAAGAGTGCTTCAAGTAGTTAACATCTTCTATTTGGAAGGAGTTTTAATTCTGCAGAAGAGCTCAAAGATATTGTTATGTATATGTCTTGAGGGCGAACCAGGACCCTACCCCAAGGCTGCACTATCATTTCTCGACCTCTCCTCCCTTGTCTCTTGGAGAAGGAAACCCTTCAAGAGGGAAGGACTTCCCTGTCCTTCCCAACCCACTCCAGTATTCTTGCCTGAGAAATCCCATAGACAGAGGAGCCTAGTGGACTGCAGTCCATGTAGTCACAAAAGAGTCAGACATGACTGAGTGACTTAACAACAACCCTTGTCTCTGCATCATCTCCCTTCCTGCTCAGCAGCTATTTGTACCTGCCGTTTGGAACTCAGGGAAGGTCAGGAAGGCTGAATGAAACCTGTTTCCTGCAAACAAGAGATGGATGACACAGAATGACTTGTATCTAGGAGCACCACAGGGGCTTCTGGGGGCTTCCCTGATAGTTCAGCTGGTAAAGAATCCACCTGCAATGCAGAGACCATGGTTCGATTCCTGGGTCGAGAAGATCCCCTGGAGAAGGGAATGGCTACCCACTCCAGTATTCTGACCTGGAGAATTCCATGGACAGAGGACCCTGACAGGCTACAGTCCGTGGGGCCGCAAGAGTTGGCACGACTTAGTGACTAAAGAGAGAGAGAGTATAGTCCATGGGGTCACAAAGAGTCAGACATGACTGAGCAACTTTCATAAAAAAAAAAAAAAAAAGAAGAAGAAGAAAGAAGAAGCCCCATAGGGTCCCGCTTCATTTCAGTATTAGAAAGAATAAGATCAGAAATTAAGAGCTTTTTCTTTTCTCAATGTGTGTAACCATGGAAGATAGCAGAAGGAGCAGAAGAGAGTGAGGAAAAATGTAATCATTTTGATTAATAAAATAAATGGAAGAAGGGAAAGAACCAATAACCCCAAACAGTGCAGCATATATTATTATTTCTTTTCTTTGCCTCTTTCTCAAATATCTAGCTTATTCAAGTAGACTTTCCCTCCAAGGACTACAAAATTGCTTAAAATTTAAATTTATCACAGTTTTATTATTTTTTCATGGGATTACGTGTTTCTTTTAAGACTCTTCGAAATTAATGAAAACTGTGTAAGGTTGATGCTGTCCAAAGACTTCCCTGTCCTCCAATTTAAGAGATTGTAAGGAATATATGAAAATTATGTTACAAAATATGGCAAGAAAAATAGGGAAAAGAAAAGGAAGGAGAAAGGGGAGGAGGGAAATAGGAGGGAAAGAGGAAGGAAGGAAAGAAAGAAACTGAAAATGGAAATACAAATCTATTATCCATTAAGACAAATCTCTCTATTATCCATGATCAGTATTATTTGCCATTATCAGTACAGAAAACAAAACAAAAAGGTATGTGTCACATTGTCCTTAGTAGTTACTGTTACTTATTAAGAGAGCAAACCAACAGTGTTTTCCTCTGGTACTAAAGCAAAGGTTAAACAGCCTGAAAATTACCAGTGCCATGGAAATGTACTCTGGGGTTAATAGGCACAAAGTGTCCATCTTTGAGCTATTTTAACAACTACCCTAGAGACCAAAGATAAACCAAAGGACTGTAAGGAAATATAATTACATTGGACATGAACGTCATGAAGAGTTAATTAGGCTTCAATGGGTCGTAACTTATTTTGAGGATGTGAAATTTCAGAAAACCACCTAGCTCTCTTCATATTACCTTGAGACACTAAAGGTGTAATTGTTGTCATTATTGTTTTAATCAGTGCTGCAGTTTAATGGTTATATATGTGGTTGTTATAAGGTCTTTTAGGCTGTTGAGGATTTCAGTATTTGACAGGTTACCTGAAAAAATAATTCTGGCATTTCATAGATTAAATATTGCTCTTCTCAGTTGATAATAATATTGCATTTTTGAAATGGTTATTATTGATAGAACACATGCTCAAATGCCTTGCATGACTGCCTTTTACTGCACCTCATTTATTTTCCTTGGAAGTCACTAGGATTATCTCATTAGACCAACACTGCCGCCATTTTTACTCAGTGTATACTATATGGTAGGTATATTGCAAAATACTAAAAGGAAGGATAAAGACACTTGCAATAGCTTATACTGGAAAAACATTATAATTACTACAAAAGATGGCAGGGATAATATTTTATTAACAGTAGTTCTTGATTTTCTTGATTGCAAATGCTAGGTACCATATTAGGCACACAGCTTGAAATATATGTAGCACAATGAATAGAAAAGCTCACTCCCCTAAAACATAAAAGGAATGAAGAATAGGTTTTCGATGATCCCATTTAAATATTTTCAAAAAGGGTTATTTTCCACCCAGCAGTAGAATAATTGATATATAATTACAAAAGAGGCTATGCCAGAATTATTGCTAAACCCTTTATATTGAGCACAATGGTCTTTATATAGTGTTTGATGGGAACTCTATCATTTCCCTTGGGGTAATGGCCAGTTCTTTTACCACTGTAAGAGCTTAAATGCCTCTGTTGCTAGATTTTCTGTTAGCCACACTTGAATCTTGAAAATGGGCGAAGACAAAATATTCCTAAGACAAAGACTTAATGGACTGCCTTCACTCTTAGTTCCTAGGCTGACTTTCAGCTTCCAAGCCTGGCTTCTGCTCTGTAACTAGCCCGGAAGGCCCTGAGTGTCATAGTACAGCAGTGGTTCTTACTGTGGCTTCATATTAGAGTCACTGGGGTTGGGGGTAGGGGGTGCCCACCGACCCTCATCAATTCTGAATTAAATGGCCCAGATCTGGGTCCTGGATTTTTTTATAATGCTCTCTGATGTTCAGCCAGTACATCAGTGATTATTAGATCAGTCATCAAAATAAGAGTTTGCTTCACATGGGTGAGTTGTATAGTGTTAATATTCTTGGTTATGTTATTACACTATGGTTTTGTAAGAAGTTCCTATTGAGGAAAACTAGGTACGTGGAAGCGACTTAGCAGCAGGTATATGGGAATTGGATTTCTCTATACTGTCTCTTACAACTGCTTAAATCTACAGTCATTTCAAAGAAAAAGTTTAAATTAATTTTTAAAATTGTCTACCCATGAATTCTGTCTAACTCATCTGGGACTCTTAAGACAAGAACTGGACCCCAGCTGATCAAAGTATCTGCAAGTGGCTCCTGGAACCTTCATTTTCAACAAGCTCTCCAGGTAATTTCACTGAAATTGCAGATATTGATTTAGGTCCTTACATGTTTAGATTTTGAGGAATACTGAGCACCTGGCCAGTCTTAGGTAAGGGAGAATTAGACAAACTGACATTCTCAGATCACTCTCCTGTTCAGTATTCCCCTGCGATTCCCACTTCACTTGTCCACAAAAAGAGGTGGGGGCGGGGATGGGTAGGCATTGTAAAGTGAGGAGCTATGATTATTCAGTCATTCATTCCACCAAAGCAGTAAAAAATAACCTTTGTAAACCAATCATCTCAGGCATTGTGACAAACTATACACAGATTTCTTATTTCATACTCAAAACCACCCTGGGATAGAAGTTTCTTTATTTTTCCCATTTTGTAGAAGAAAACACTGAAACTTAGAGAAACTATGTTACTTATATATACATTACTAATGAGCTTTGGATCTAGAATTAGAACTCAGACTCTGAAATCAGAGGCTGTTTTTTGTGGTAAAATATAGGTAACATTGGGCTTCCCCAGTGGCTCAGTGGTAAAGAATCCATCTGCAATACAGGAGATGCAGGTTCGATCCCTGGTTCAGGAAGATCCCCTGGAAGAGGGCATGACAACCGATTCCTATATTCTTGCCTGGAGAATCCCAGAGACAGAGGGGCCTGGCAGGCTACAGTCTATAGCATCACAAAGAGTCAGACATGACTGAAGCGACTTAGCACACCTATGTAACATAAATTTTTACCATTTGAACAATTTGAAAGGGTACAGTTCAGGAGCATTGAGTACATTTACATTGCTGTGCAAGTATCACCACCATCCATCTTCAGAATTTCTTCAACATCCCAACTGAAACTTTGCCCATTAAACAATATCAGAGGATATTTCTATTAATATTAGGCAGTATTCCCTAATCCCAGTCCTTTCTACCTAAAAAAAAAAAAAACTTTGAAGGTAGAATTTCAGGCAAAAATTAAAGAAAACAATTTCGGAGACAAACCCCTTGCCAGAATTCCCCAAATCACACCATGTAGACACAGCTCTGTGTCTAATGCTAGTCTTGATTTGGCTGCATTTTTATTGAATCTAAAAAAAGTAGTTGTCAGCACTATCATAAACCCAGGTGTAAAGCCAGGCTGCCCAGTTTGAAAGCCAAGGTGGCCACTCATTAGATGAGTAACTCTGGGTAACTAATTTAACCTATTTGTGCTCCACTACTTGTCATCTGTGAAACAGACATATTAATGATGCCAAAACAAAGTTTTACTCTGAGGATTAAATGATTAATGCACCTGAAATCCTTAGAACCTTGCCTGGCACCACCTCAGTTCCCTTGCCAAAAGTTAGCTATTACTATTTCCCCAGTTGTCAATTTTATGTATTTAATTTCGTGTACTTAATTTTCTCACATCTGTTTCACTGTTAATCTTGTAATGTAATAGTAAACACAATATATAGCAGCCTACATTTATTTTGAGTATAAGTATTTTTTTAAAAATTACAGTAATACATCCTCAAATTTAGGTCTCAAGCAATTTGACTTGGAAAGATTTTTCAGGCACTGAACCCAGTCTTGAGAAAATAGTAGTTATCACCCAGTCTATAATATCTGAACATAAGAGAAATTGCTTTCATGAGTGCTTGTTTCTGTTTTTCTTCCACTTGATTAGAAAATGCACTGTTGATGGCCAATCCTTGAGCAATCTAAATATATAATTAATTAGAGGGACAAATTGAAATTGACCAGATCTGCTCAGATTTCTCAGAGCTTTGAAAAAAGTACTTTTAAAATGGTCAGAACAATTACTTAGAATTGAGGTATGCATTTAAATGCAAGTCAGTGGAGATACAAAAGAAAAACCAGGCTCTCATGATATTATAAGTACTAAACCTTGCTTCTCAAAACAAACCAAAGTCTCTTTCTATTGTCAGTGGCTGTCTTCTAGGACAGATAGTTTGGTATTTTATAAAGGACAAAAAGTTGTCAAAAACATTTCTTTGCAATGTATCTCTTTTGAATAATTACTCCTTGAATTTGAGTAAAAGAATTCATCGAAGCTAAACTATAGAGACGTTTCATCTGCACAAAAGAAAAAATACTATATAAGAAGCATATTTGAAGATGTGTCATTGAAAATGAAAGAGGATTTTAAAAATGAACTTCAAATGGGAAAAAAGGGAGAGAAATCGATGATTACAGTCATTGGTGATTTAAGTTTAGAAATTAGTGTCCATTTGTTAGTTGATTATATTGCAATATAGTGGTAAACAAAATAAGCAAGAATTTGGGTTTTCTACTCTAGGAAACTGAAGCATGTATGAAGCTTCGCAACTGATACAAATTTTGCTTCAATGGTAATTATGAAACAGTGAGCAGGGGTTTCACTTCCAGATAAAGATGGACAATGTAGGTCAATTTCTGACTTGCCTTTTTGGATATTCAGTAGCAGCATGATTTAATTGGGATCAGATAATTGCTCAGAAGGCTACATTGAACACATTAACATCCCTCAGTGTCACTCCTGCACAGCTAGTTAGCCTGACGTTGTTTGTCAAAAACTGTCACAACGGAGTGTGTCTCCCTGAGAAAAATAACCTGTATGTCATTGCTCAGAGTTTCAAGACCAAACCCTAAAGTGATGAGAAAAAGATATTTTTTTCAGCAAAGCTACCTTTTTTCTAAACTGATTAAATCAGCCAATCATGATAATGTGAGAACATATTAATATAAATTATTTAGGAGGAGGTTCGTTATCTTTGTTCTTCTAGCTTTAATGTGATGGTTTCAAATGTCCCTCTTACTCACTCTTGGCTTTGAAGAATATTATATCAGTCTTGAATATCTTCTGCACAATATTCTGAATTATGCAAATAAAATATGTAAATATTGTTTTAAGGACTAGTATGGGGGATTTAATTTTTATTGCAAATAATCTATGTTTTCTGTGGTTTTCTGATTCTTGAAATAGAAGCAAAACCTCAGAAATTCATTGTGGCAGTATTTATCCTTTTTATTATGAATGATGACTGTGAGCTCAGGAAAAGTCTAATATCATCAAAATAAAAACACCCAAGAAGGATATAACATAACATAATATTTATAAAAGAAATTCATGTCATTTATAATAATTGTAACATTTTAATGTTGTTTGAATTGACATTATTAAGTTTTAATACCCACCTGTGACTTCTGACTTCTGTCTACTGATGTGAGGACTTAAAAGGCAATAATAAGATTTCTAGTCTGTTAAATCTAGGCAATGAACCAAACAAATAAGTAATTTGTGGTATATTTCTATTTGTCTCAGGACATGGTATCAAGGTAATTTCTAATTTTATAAAATGAAAGCAGTGACAAAAAAGCCACCAATTTTATTTCTTCAGAATAATAGTACATAGTACTATACACTATAAGTTTTACACAAATACTGGAATGAAAAAGAACTATTACAAATAAGTTGACCACTATACCCGGGTCTCCTGCATTGCAGGCAGACACTTTACTATCTGAGCCACCAGGGAAGCCCATATATATAGACAGATAGATAGATATACATAATAGCATTAATTCTCAAAGGAAATATACACATTTAACATGTATCTGTAGTGAATACATGAGAAAAGGAAATAAAAAAACTGTAAATATCTCTGCAATTAACATGAATAAATTATATAAATGACAGTTTTAATTTATAAAGGCCCTCAGAGCATGTTATAAATGAGATAGAAAACAAAATCAAATTTAAACTTCTCTAGTATTAAACAAGTTCTTTGCATGATTCTTCTCCCTATTGAAAGTGCAGGGTTTCTCACTGACATACAAACTTTGGAGAAAAACCTGTTGCCAGCGTGTCATGAGACAGATATACAAAACCAAGGCCACTTTTCAGAGGGCTTCATGTCTTCAAGTGTTGCTTGCATTTTTATATGTGGAGAAGACAAGATATAGGTGTAGCTATGAGAAAGAATTGTGTATACAGACAATTGCTTTTCCTCTTTGCCTCCGAGTAATGGGCACTCAGGCCTTCCCTGCTGGCTCAGTGGTAAAGAACCTGCCTGCAATGCGGGAGACCTGGGTTCAATCCCTGAGTCAGGAAGATCCCCTGGAGAATGGAATGGCAACCCACTCCAGTATTCTTGTCTGGGAAATCCCACGGACAGAGGAGCCTGGCAGGCTACAGTCCACGGGATCACAAGAGTCAGACATGACTGAGCAACTAAACAACGACAACAATGGGCACCCAAGTGGTTTTAAGGGAGATGAACCCTTACACTGGCTCACATGACTCTGATGAGATGCCATCTTTCTTAGTTTGAATTATTGATATCTAGTCCTTTTTAAGGATCAATAAGGCAGAGGATTTAAATGTTGATACTTTTTTTTTCCTTTAATAATTTTGCCTGGTTTTAAAAAAATGCATTTCCTTTGTCCAACTCATATGGTGTTTCCACATTTAGCTGTGGTATTAAAATAGGAAAAAAAATGCCATGTGTGTTGGCAAGTAGGCCCCTCTTCTGGGCTGCCCACAGTGGTAGGAACATACTTTTATTTTTAATCATTCAGAAGCCTGTCACAGTAAGGGAGTCCATTTTATGGTCTTTGTGCATCAAGAAGTGGATTCGTTCTCCCTAGCCAAGTCAGCTCATGGCTGTGAACAGAGCTCACCAGCCTGCTGGAGGACAAGATACTCAGCAAGGACAAGAGTATCAGCTGGAAACTAATTAAAATTGCTATTACAATGAATGAACCCTCTACTCACTGAAATGACAGCAAAGTGAAAAAAAAAATCGTCCTTTGCATTTCCTTTGTTTCGTACAGTGGGTTATGTGGTCCATTCATTATAGGCTTTATTCTCAAGTGGAGCAAAACAGTCAAGTGAAAGAAGGCATTTTATTCTTGGGCTTCAAAGTGGTTTTCCTTTTTTTTCAAACAGGTACAACTCAGCTCTCAATTGCTTTAGGTTGAAGTTAATGGCAGTGGTTCTCTGCCTTTTTTTTTTTTTTTTTCAATCAGTGGCTCCTCAGTTGTCATCCCTGGTTCTTTACAGGTGAATATAGAGGCTGTATTCTCTCAGCTCTTAGACTGTCAGGACATTGCCACTGGTACAATTTATAACATGACTAATTAAAATGAATTTGCCTGCAGTAACATTCCACACACTATTTGTGGAAAGAAGTTATTAAAATATTCAGTACAGCAACAGTAAACTTGAATGCAAAGTAATAATAATCATACATTTTTAATTACATGTTTAATACCCATTTGGCTAATATAGAAGTATTCTGAAAATCGCTTAGGCTCAGCATAATGTTTTTGTGCTTGAAAGTGAAGTCGCTCAGTCGTGTTCGACTGTTTGTGACCCCATGGACTGTAGCCTACCAAGCTTCTCTGTCCATGGGATTTTCCAGGCAGTAGTACTGGAGTGGATTGCCATTTCCTTCTCCAGGGGATCTTCCCGACCCAGGGATCAAACCCGGGTCTCCCGCTTTGTAGACAGACGCTGAGCCACCAAAGACATCCTTGTGAATGGGCTTAGCATATACCCTGTCATTGAGGTACAGCTGTTTAAAATCAGACACACATTGTCTTCCTATGATACTTTGCACAAGAGTAGCTATAATCAATATGAGTTTATTTTGCTTATTGCAGGCATATTGAATGATCCCCATTGTCCACAGATTTTTTTTGAAAAGTTTCAAACCTGCAAAAATTGCAAGACTAATACAATGAACAACCATATACCATTCACCCAGAATCAATTGCTAACATTTGCAACCTGTTTGTGTCTGTCTGTCTGTCTCTTTCTGTATATGTATGGGTGCTCCGTTGTGTCTTACTCTTTGCAACCCCATGGACGGTGGCCCACCAGGTTCCTCTGTCCATGGTATGTCCCAGGCAAGGATACTGGAGTATGTTGCCATTTCCTTCTCTAGGGCATCTTCCTGACACAGGGATCAAACATACATCTCCTGCATTGGCAGGCAGATTCTTTACCACTGAGCCAACAAGGAAGCCCCTATATATATGCATGTGTCTATATGTACATATGTATATATGTGCACATATATATACATATGTATATATATAATGTACAAATTATTAATACATATATAATTTCTCTGGAGCCATTTTAGAGTTAACTTCGAGATGTCATGATACTTTACTTCTAAATGCTGTTAACCCTTGAACAACAGGGGCGTTAGGGGCACTGACCCTCTGTGAAATCTGAAATCCTGCTGTAACATAGTCAACCCTCCTTAACTTTGGTTCCTCCACAACCTTGGTTCCTCCATTGTCAATTCCTTTGTTCTTTTAACCTGGCAAGATGTTTCCCTTCACTCATTTGGAAGGTGTTTCAGTTTATGTGTGGCAAGCTACTCTCTTATCTTGATGCTATTGATTAAAATATCCTAATATGAAGAAAAGTATTGTTACTATTATTGCCAAGGAAATTATAGTCTAAATCCTGAAAGGAAAAGGAAACATAGGGGAAATCAATATAACAATTGAATAAGGTTTAAAGTAAAGATACAGTATATGTTATGAGGCAGTTTAGCATTAATTGCTAACTAAATGGTATAGGAAATGTCTATATTGTCTGAAATGTATAAAGTTATTGATTTTTATAATGCAATACCAATTGTCCAAAGTGGGCAAGAATTAATGTTGGCTCTAGTAATAATCATTTACAAAACAGTACATGTGATTTCAAGGAAAATAAGGGAATGCTGCCTCATAAATATGAAAATTATTCATTGATCAAAACTGTACCACAAACTTCTGGTGTCTGATCTTTTAAACTGTTGCACTATGTTAAAGTAATTAAGAAGAGAATTGAGGCAAATAAGACTGCTTTTATTTATTTATTTATTTATTTATTTATTTTAAGACTGCTTTTAAAACATATCTTTGCATGGTGCTTCATATTGAATTAGATCATTACAAATGTGACAAATCTCTCTGCTAAGTATTATTTAAGAATTCTAAATTTAAAAAAATGCCCTCCATTATATTTATGAAGACTTCCAAGCCTTATTCACCATTTTAAAATTTTTGATTTTTCTACTTCCTGACCCCAGGCAAATAGTATACAACGTTTAACTCTAACTCTTTAAAAATTATACTGATTTTTTATATTATTATGACAAGTGTTATGATGGATCTTCGTTTGGAATTCAATAACCTAGGGATGAAAAACTATTTTAGATTCAGTAATTCTAACTTCATAAATCTTCTGATTAATAAGCTTTCTCAACTGCATTTTAAGCTGCAAGAAAATCGCTGAATGTAAACTAAAACTGCTCAGAGAAATGCTTTTTATTTGGCCGTTTCAAACAGAAATGAATGTACAATGAGCCCAGTTTTCTCTTTAGCACTCAGTGCATAGCTCAGGGCTACAGTGTCAGTCCAATGCCCTCCACTTCCTAGTTCCCATTTAGTATCGATTGGACTGAAGGATTGCACACTTGACATCAACGATCACTGAGATACACCAACCCATGTGCAAAGCTGGCCAGGCTGTTGTGTGTGCCTAGTGTTTTACTGGAGTTCAATAACAAAACTGGAGATCAGTTTCAATCAATCATATGTAGAGTACGGAAAATGCTCTGTCTTCCTATGACTGCTGACTTTTGCTTAGTGATTGTATTTTCCTAGTGGTGAATGTTAATTTTACATTACACATAAAAGTTATAGTATATTTCATTCTCCCTCATTTTCTAAACTTTAAGAGTCTGTTCTTTTTATTTGTGTTATTTAGCATGCTCGAGGCACTGCTATAAGGGCTTTATAAATATTAGTTAATGTGAAAGACAACAAAAACAAGCTCTCCTATACATTTCTCTTGTGAATTCAGTAGCTAGTCTGAATTTTAGTGGAAGATGTTTCTGTTTATAGACAGGTCACAGAACGACTGCTACTCAGGTGCCCATCATCTGTTTAATATGGAATCCAATACAGCCTCCTTGCAATCTGTCTGCCAACACGCTGGAAAGAACACATGTCCCTTACCAGTCACTCCCCAATCCCTCATCCCCCAGCCCCTTGCAACCTGCAATCTGCTTTTGGTATCTGTGACTTTGCCACTCTGGATATTTCATACCAATAGAATCCTACAGTATGTGACCTTTTGTGTTTGGCCTCTGTGTTTTTGTTTTTTTTTTAAAAGACAACGTCTCCAGGGTTCTTCCCTCCATGTGGTAGCCTGTGTCGGTAATTTACTCCTTTCTGTTGCTGAACAATATTCCATTGCGTGGCTATTCCACATTTTCTTGATTTCGCTGATAGAGATTTAGCTTTTTTCTTCCTTTTGGCTACTATGAATAATGCTGCCATGAACATTCATGTACACATTTTTGTGTGGTCCCGTGGTCTCCATTTTCTTGGTTATATACTGTGAGTGGAATTGCTGAGTCCTATTTTTGAGAAACTGCAAAACTGTTTTTCTAAGTGGTTACACATTTTACTTTCCCAATAAGTATGCCTCTATATTTCAACTGACTGATAAAAATGGAAACACACAAAGCATATAAAGAGATTTTCACTTCAGGTTACATCTGAGATATTTGGCTGTCTTTGAAAGTGGATATTCAGTATTTAACAGTAAAACCTAATAACATGCCTCTTTATGTGCTTGACATTATTATGCTGGATGGCAGCAACACAATCACAGGGGAAGCACAGTCTGAGGGATTACAGAAATAAAATTGGAGGCATGTGGCCATTTAGCCTTCCAAAGCCCAATATGAAGCCAAATAACAGATTTGGGTCCAGTACTGAGGTGGAAGCTGAAATTCAATACACCTCTCTTCCTATCTTCTTCCATCCCATATCAAAAGAAAAGAAAATTCTTCCTTACAATTTATTTTTCAGTGTGAGGAGCAAATGGTATCATGAGAAAGTTAAAGTCCATACCAGTAAGGAAACGTGATAAGAGGCAGTTTGTCAAGTATGAAACTGGTAGGACGTGACTTGTATTGAATGCTCGCTGTATGCAGACACTATTGTACATTCTTTACATGATTAATATAAGCCTGGGAGGTAGGTGCTACTGCTCTCCATATTGTGCAGATGAGGACACGAAAGCTCAAAAGGAGTAAGTGTCCCTGCTGTTGCTGCTGCTGCTAAGTCACTTCAGTCCTGTCCAACTCTGTGTGAGCCCATAGACGGCAGCCCACCAGGCTCCTCCGTCCCTGGGATTCTCCAGCCAAGAACACTGGAGTGGGTTGCCATTTCCTTCTCCAATGCATGCATGCATGCTAAGTTGCTTCAGTCATGTCCGATTCTGTGCGACCCTATGGACAGCAGCCCACCAGGTTCCTCTGTCCACGGGATTCCCTCGGCAAGAATACTGGAGTGGATCACCATTTCCTTCTCCATAAGTACTTTGTGTAAAACAGATGGCTAGTGGGAAGCTGCTGTATAGCGCACGGAGCTCAGCTCAGTGCTCTGTGATGACCTAGAGGGGTGGGATGGGGGAGGTTGGGAAGGAGGCTCAAGAAGGAGGGGATATATATATACTTACAGCTGATTCATGTTGTTGCACAGCAGAAACTAACACAGTATTGTAAAGCAATTATCCTCCAATGAACAAAAAAGAGTAAGTATCAGAGCTAACAAGTACAGAGCTAGAATTCAGATCTAGACAGGCTGGCTGAGAGCATGTATATTTTTTTAAATTAGTGAATTAATTTATTTTACTTGGCTGCGTCAGGTCTTGGTTGTGGCATGTGGGATCTTCATTGCTACATGCAGGCTCTCTAGTTGCAGCACTCGGCCTTAGTTGCTCTGCAACATGTGGAATCTTGGTTCCCCAACCTGGAATTGAACCTGTGTCCTCTGCACTGCAAGGCAGAGTCGTCACCACTGGAACACCAGGGAAGTCCTGAGAGTGTGCCCTTTTTAACTACTGGTCTATCTTGCTAAATGGTACCTATTACCGCCATTATCTTATTAGGAACTTTAAATGTGTTTTGTGTAATACTCGGCAACTTCACACACTATAGCATTTTGTATGCAAAGTTAAGTAAGTACGTGTCTCCAATATCTAACTTTCTGATTCAGATTTGCAGATCTACTCTGGATATCTGAAGGGCATGTCCATCCACTAACAAACTGTTGACATATCTTGTTTTGTGAGAGTACAATTCAGTGAGAATTTCCACAGAATGAAAGCATGATGGAGGACTTTCATTGTTGTTGTTGTTGTTGTTGTTGTTGTTGTTCAGTCACTCAGTCATGTCTGACTCTTTGTGACCCCATGGACGGCAGCACGCCAGGCTTCCCTGTCCTTCACTATCTCCGAGTTTGCTCAAACTCATGTCCATGGAGTTGGAGATGCCATCCAACCATCTCATCCACAGAAATGGTAATTCTACTTCAACATTCATAGTTCAAGCAAATGATGATTTCCTGAGACTGTTCTCCAGACTGTTACTGTGTGTGCCTGCCATGTCTTTTCCGTGAAAAAGAAAGCTGACCTTATATAGTACAGATTTTATGCTACCATGAGTGTCACCTCCAAGTTTAAAATATTTGAAGCAGGAGAGTATGTGAATTCTCAGAGACAAAATTGTGTCCAAAAAATATATGCCCACCTTTGATGAGCATGACTGTGTATCATAGATCATAGTTTTGGGGTCACTCCATTTCCTTCCAACAATGTTCCATGTTTTTCAAAAGAAAGTGTCGCTATACCATTTCAGATAAAGAAGGTTGCACTGCATGAGTTTTCTCTAAATGAAAGGGAGGAAAAAGTAATTCTTCCATGCTTTGAGGTTTAAACCCTGTCATTGATAGTATATCTGCACATGAAATCAGTCAAGCCTTTGCAGTAGATAATATATTTGGTAGGGCTTCTCTGTTGTTTGAATTCCCATTACAGAAAGGAAAGTGTAAGAAAAAAATAAAACAAATGTCTGTTTTCTCACTTGCTCTTCAATAGTTTAGGGTCACTGTTTGGGAAATCATAAGAAACCATAATGGCTTGAATAAATAGTACAGAGCAAATGATTTTAACCTGTGCTAGTTATCTATTTGCTTCGCCCATCAATTTCAGCTCCAGTTTTAAGAGAAAAATGCAACACAATATTTCTGACTTAGACCACATTGAAGTAGTGCTTTTTCCCACCCTTGAAAAGGAATTTCACCCTTGCCTTCTAAAATGTGAAGTTAATTCATTGTCAGTGGAATTATATAGTTATTATAATGATAGTCATGAGGTAACAGAACCTTCTCAGATAGTATCTGTTCATCCATAAAGGGAGTATATATTTATATCATATATATTAATGACTGTATTACCCTTAAGAACAATTTATGAGTGTTCTTTGTGTGTACATCTATACTTATGTGTATGTGTTTGTGGGTGCACCAAGCTTTGTGAAGGATGCTGATGTTCTCTAAATGTCCTTCTTCTAATCTTTTATCTGAAGTTCTGAGGTCTGTGATCAGAGTCAGTGTCAAGGAAGGCACTGAACTTCATGACTGGGCTTTATGCTAAATGCCAGCAGTATTGGCTTGTTTATTTCATTTCAAGTTTAGATTTTACATGTTTTTGTTCAATAGAGTGGGTAGGAGTTAATTATTATGGTCTATTGGAGGCGGGGAAGGAGGTTAACAGAGAACCAAGTGCTGATTAATTTCTTCTCCTCTTGCTTTGGGCTTCCCTGGTGGCTCAGACGGTAAAGAATCTGTCTGCAATATAGGAGACCCAGTTTCCATCCCTGGGTCAGGAAGATCCCCCTGGAGAAGGAAATGGCAACTCACTCCAGTATTCTTGCCTAGACAATCCCATGGACAGAGGTGCCTGGTGGGCTACAGTCCATGGGGTCACAAAGAGTTGGACATGACTGAGTGACTAACACTATCCAGAACTATCCTTGTGCTTTAGTCCTTGATAAGTAGGCACCTTCCACTTTCATTCCCAAAACTGTTATAGAGAGATGGCAATACAGCAAGTCTCCTACATACGAACCTTCAAGTTGGGAAGGTTCACATAAAGATGTGAAGATGCATTCGTATGTCCTATCACATGTTAGTTCACGTGCCTGGTGTACATTGTCACATGAATGCATCCTCTGCAAGTGGTTGTGCTTTCGTGTACTTTTTACTGCACAGTACTGTATGGAGTACAGTAGTACAGTATCTTTATTTCAAGTCCAGTGTGTCTGGAAGCAAGTGTAAAAGCAGCAGTGATGTAGCTGATCCTGCTAAGAAGCACCAAGTGGTAACGATGGAAAGAAAAGTGAAAGTGATTGAGAGAGTGGAGTGAGGCAAAAAGATGACACAGCTGTTGTGCAGCACAGTACTACTGTACTTTTTAAGGTGCTATACGGCAAGATCAAAAAACTCTTCTTTTATTTTTTGTGTTTGCTTTTCCAATGTATTCTTTGTGCGTGAAAAGTTTTATAAACCTATGATAGTACAGTACTATATAGCCAGTTGTGTTAGTTGGGTACCTAGGCTAACTTTGTCGGACTTACAAACAAACTGGACTTGTGAATGCACTCCTGGAACAGAACTCATTTGCATGTAGAGGGACTTACTGTGTTCTTCTCCATTTGTCAGAAATTCCTGTGGATCATTATTATTATCTCCTCAAGAATTGCTTTAAAGGATCCGCAGTGATACTATAATCAAGCTTTACCCCTTGCAACCTAATTCAGTGTCATTTCCAGTGTTTTGTTGTTGTTGTTGTTAAATCACATGGAAGAGAGAGTTGATAATATTACAAGGGAAAAACTTTTTTTGTCTACTCAAATGGTGAGAATTTGAAGTTATGCTAGTGGGTGGAGGCAACTACAAGTAAATATACAATGAGTTCTTACCATACAACTTCACTGAAATTGTGAGGAAATATTCTAAGGCTAGTAAGGCAAAGAGTTTCATTCCTAATGTTTGTCCCTAAGTAATTGTTGCTTGTCTACATGCAGCTAGAGATGGCATTGAGGATAAAAACTGTTAACCTTATCCTCACTACCTTTTTGTGCTAATTTCCAGCAGTGGCATGAGTTTCCATTACTTATTCAAGAACTGGATGTGTTGAACTACTATTTCTTCTCTCTCTGCACCCACAGGTTTCCATGGCTCAGACATTTGCCTTTGAGTTTGTATAGTGAGGATCTTTAATCTGTCCTTGTGCACTACCTTTAGCATAACTGTATTTAGAGATTAAAGCTTATAACTTAATTAGGAATCCAACTACATAGGGAAGAGTTTAATTTAAATTTATTATTTTTATACCAGTGCAGCTCAATGCATATGTATTCTTATTAAATTGTCTCTCATTGAATTCATCTTTGTCATCACCTTGGACATCAGTACTTTTTCAGAGTTTCTGGCTGTAGCAACATACAGTACAGGCCTGACTTGCGTGTGGACTAATCTTTAGAAAGGATATAGGCTAATAAGCATCTTTAGAGTTCGTCTGGGTTAGTAAATGCTTTGGGATGTGTGTGTCTGTGTGTGTGTGTGTGTGTGTGTTTGCATGCACATGTGCACATGTACACAGATGTGTATCTTGCTATGCTAGGGCCTGGACAAAGAACCTGATTAAAAATATACCTACAGGGACTTCCCTGGCAGTCCAGTGGTTAAGACTCCAAACTACTGGGGTTCGATCTCTGGTCAGGAAACTTGATACCACAGGTCACAACTAAAGATCCTGTGTGCCACAACTAAGACTCCTATGATGCCAAATAAATAATTTAAAAAGTAAAACCAAAAAATTGCATGCAAGACCTGACCTAAAACAATAAACCATTGTAGATGATGTTTACAATGATGTACATTTGCGGTCTCCTAATTTTGTGCCTCATGAACATACGACATTATATACATATGTATGGAACTCTATACACACAGCACACACATATATGTAGATGGTACTTGTAACAGCAGGGTAATGATAAGTATTCAGGTATGAGAAGCCACAATTTATAGACACCCTTCAGTACTCTCTCTCCATCTCTTGCTCTCCTCCTCCCTCTCTCCTTCCTTCCTGTCCTTCTTGTTACTTCCCTCATCCCTTTCTTTGTTGCCAAAGAAGAATGGCTTAGTCAGGTAAATAACTTCTAAACTGTTCTTTTTTAGAAAAAGAAAATGGAGGACTTCGTGAAGGTGTTTTGTTCTAAGAAATAACTGTACTTGCAGGACCAATCTGTGCATATCAGGCATTTTATTATCAACAGAAGTCTTCCATTTGTCCTTAGGTTCACAACAATATCAGAAGTAGGAAATATATACAGTATCTCAAAGGAAAGTGTAGGGGCAAAGAAGTGATTAAAACATATTGCAGTATGTACGTATGTCAGATCAACAGTCTATATACCTTAAACTCATACAATAATATATGTCAATTATATCTCAGAAAGCTGGGGAGAACAGTGAGCAGTAGTGAGAGACTTGAATAAGTCCCTTTCGGAAACAACATTAAAGCAATAATAAGAATTTAAAAATCTACATGAGTATCATGCTAAGGTAGTAACTGCTTCTTTTTCTCTCCATCTCGTTAAAATCCTAATTTATAAGGTTTTAGAGGATATAATTCTTTATATATAAACACACTGCTATATTTAAAATGGATAACCAACAAGGACCTACTGTGTAGCACAGGAAACTGCTCAATATTATGTGAAAGCCTGGATGGGAGGGGAGTTTAGGGGGAGAATGGATACACGTATATGTATGTATGGCTGAGCTCCTTCACTGTTCACCTGAACTATCACAACATTGTTCATTGGTTGTACTCCAATACAAAATAAAAAGTTTTCTTTTAAATCCGCCACTATGCAAATCCACTATACAGAGAATTGTACATTTTGCTTTCAGAAATTTTGAACTAGAGATGTGTCCCTGTAGAAATAATGTAGTTGAAACTTCTTCACCAAGTATTAGTGAGGTGCTTGTGTTGGGAAAACATGGATGCTATGGTGGGAATCTGTCCACAGCTTGACTTCACACCAAGTAGCTCCACTTCAGTGTGTTTTTAAACTGTATCTTCTGGCTTCTCTCCAGAAACTATCCCTGAAGGCACCTTGATGTTGGGCTTCCAGTCTCTAGAACTATCCTAAGAAAATAAATTCCTTTTGTTTAAAAAAAAAAAGAGTGGAATGCTGGTTGTCAGGGACTGAAAGGAGGAGAAAATGGGTCGTCACTAATCAGAGGACATAAAGTTTCAGTGAAGCAAGATGAATGAGTTCTCTAGATATGCTCTACAACATTGTACCTATAGTCAACAGTATTGTACACAGAGTAGATCTCATATTAAATGTTCTTACCACTATAAAATAAAAAATTTTAAGTGAAATGAATGAACTAGAAAAAAAAAGGAAATAATAAAAAGAATGCCATAAAATGAGGGTAATTGAAACCTAAACAAAATCACTGAGTAGGATTTCTATTTTGTACTTTGAGCATGATGCTTTAAGGAGAGCAGATGGAATTAGGGGAGGACAGGAGGCAGATGAAGTCTTTTGGTAGAAACTGTAAACAGAGAATTAGGGCATTTTCAAAGGCCTTGAGCTTGAGAG
Organism: Budorcas taxicolor; assembly: GCF_023091745.1. Taxonomy (NCBI): domain Eukaryota; kingdom Metazoa; phylum Chordata; class Mammalia; order Artiodactyla; family Bovidae; genus Budorcas; species Budorcas taxicolor. Next base: position 114,488,641 of record NC_068935.1, on the reverse strand, counting down.
AGTCATTCTATCCTAATTCACTTTCCATTTCCTAGTTGTTACTTTCATTACTCCTACACTTATTCATCATCCGGGTTGTTCAGGAGGTTACAAGTGAGTTAAAGAGCTAAGAGAGAGAGAAATCTCCTGTGATGATTAGACAAGCAAAGAGGGAAAAGAAGTTGGGAGAAATGGTGTGCTTTTGTGTGATGTGCTTGGGAAATAGCTACCCTGTGAGAAGCAAAAGCGAGACACAGACAGGTCATCTGTCATCGCTAGCCCCATTGACAAAGAAACTCATCAGGTTCACTTACTTAATACATACTGAACAAGTTTATATGAATACTATGTCCTCAGTGAAGGGCATTCACTGATGAACAAGACCTGCCTCGAGCTTTCAGTCTACTGGGATAACAGGCATAGAATAAAGAAGCAAATATCCTAAGTGCTAAAAAGTAGAGCGGAAAATAAGAACCTATGGTAAGGCACCTATTACTGTCTCAATGTTAAGGGAAGATTTCTCTGAGGATGAAATGTTTTAGTTGAGACCTGAATGATGAGCACAAGTTAGGTTGTGTGTTGAGGGATGGGAACAGTGTTCCTGATGGAGGGAATAGCAAGTATTAAGCTGAGAAGCGGATGTTGTGTTTTATATATGCATATATATAATCTAAGACATACTCTTTCTGTGGTCTTCCCTGAATGATGTGATGAAGTCAGCATCCTTCCAGTTACAAAGCCAAAGACTTAGAGTGATTTTGGAGCCTACTTTCTTTGCCACTCCTGCATCTTTTTTACTTTATTAATCACCATATCCATTTGATCAACAATTCTTTCCTTCCCTATCTCCAGATCTCTCTCAATCCCTCCTCCTGCACTTTCTCCTCAAATTTATTTGGGTATCAATCACTTATTGTTAAACGTATAGCTTTCTCACTTCTGTCAGAATTAAGTATTATAAATATTTGATCATGACATCCTCACCACAAACTTACTGAATGACATAGCCCTGCCTACAGAGTAAGAGTATCATGTCTATATCATCTCTCTCTCTCTTTTTTAAAAATAAAGACAGGTTTTTTTTTTTTCAAACTATTTGTCTATTTGGTCGCATGACATGTGAGATCTTGGTTCCCCCACCAGGGATCCAGCCCATGCCCCCTGCAGTGGAAGCATGGCATCCTCACCGTTGAACCACCAAGGAAGTCCTTATCTGGTCTCTTGATAGAATCTAGATCTCCTTTCATCTCCTGCCCCTTTCTTCACCTTCTGGCCATATGCATCTCCTTGCTATTTCCTGACAATAGCAGGCACTCAGGGCCTTTAAAGATGCCAGCATGGCCATCCTCCCTAATTACCAGTCACAGTTCTTCTGTCCAGCCTGTTGATTTCCTGGTCACCATACTCACAAGTAATCCTGCCTGCCTCCTTGTACTCCTATCACTTTTGCCTGCCTCTTCCACTCTCCAGCATTTGCTTCACTCTGCTTATATTGTAATGTGTTATTTATCATCTCTCCAAACTAGATCTTAAATTCCATGAAATCAAGTAATTTATCTTATTCACTTTTGTATTCCTTTGATGCCTTCTTTTTAGAATTTTCCATATTTGGAAATATAAGTTGATACTCTGGACTTTTGCAATTTCCTACAACTGAGGAGAGGGGCCTGGGGAAGAAATGATAGTTAAAAGATGCTTAGAGAAAATAATTTAGACTATTTGATGGTTTATATTCTCTTTCTAAACATCTGGGGGTACCCTCAGAATCTTGGTTGTTGATAATGACCTAACATGAATCATCCAATAAAAGAGACTCAGGCTTTGTCTCTATGAGGCGAAACATTTACCTTTTTCAAAATGAACATTTTTAGCAGCCACGGTAAAGCTCCTTAATAATATCTGGATGTCTGGTGCTAGAGCAGACAGCTTTAAATGCTTGCTTTCAAAGACTTGCATTAGAAAAACTGAAGATTTATGATCTCAGACAAGATGTTATTGAATATAATTTATTCATTCAACAAATACTGATTGATTACTCACTGAGGATCAGGTACAATAAAACCTGAAAGTCCTTCTCAGCTTTGGTCATGCTTGCGTTACTTTATTGCTAATTGAGTCTTAAGGCTCTCACCCAGTCTAAAAATTACCTGACCTCTGTCACTGGCTCCTTCCCTAACCCTGACTCTAATCACATGCAGACTCTGAGGTGGAGAGCTACCACATTCTCACCCTTTATGTTCGAGATCTTATTTTTCCCTTAACCAGTTTCTTGTAGAAACCAAGAGACATGCGGACAGAATAACAAATGAAAATCCCTTTCAGCCAACAATAAAATATTTCTGTAAAAATGGAAGTGCACAAGATGGCAGCCATCTGTTGTTTAAAAACAAGAGAACTATATTTAAACCTAATTACTGTGAAAGGTCTGTGCCTTGAAAGCAAGGGCAAAATTGTTTACATTCATCCAAACAGGAGGAGCTTTTGTGTTCTACTTTGTCTTTGTTCCTCTGTGCTGGTATCAGATTGGGTAACTACTGACTGAATATAGTTACTTGTATTTAATTATAGGCAAGAATGGTTGAAAGAATTGCCCTTTTGTTATTCATGAGTCACGTAGACATGTCAAATTAGATGATTCTGATTCTTTTTCCTCTTTAAGTGGCTTGAAATCCAGATGTATTGGCTTAGCAAATCCATAAGAAATCAGTGACAATAGAAATCACTAACAGAGCCTGAGCTTTTTCTCATTTTCTTCCCCTGAAACTTTGAAACATATAAATCATGATATTAATAAAAATAACAATTATTAATATGACATTAATGATATTAACAGAAACATGAAATAACGCTTTCAGTGAAGTACATACTAATATGAGTTAGAGCCTTACTAAGAAGTATTCTTCCAGATAATCCACAAAAGTGACACTGTTAAATTATATTGTTGATCTTGTTTACTTATTAAAAATGACTTCTATGAAAATCTTCTACATTATTCCAGCTCTTGGTATATTTTCAATGTTTATTAGAGGAATTGCATAAGTTAATCATGTAAAAGGTTTTCATTTGTCCCATTATGTTTTATATAAAGGAAACGTGTGAGATATACATTATTTGAAAAAGATGTTAATATCACTAATATAGAAGATTGTTTACAGAGGCTAATAAGCTATGTCCAGCAAGCACATGCTCCTCACATATGTTTTTTTGTTTAATCTGCATTGTAATCTGAAAGCATGTGAATTGTTGCCAGTGTTTTGCCAACATGAAAATCCAGATTCTTTTCTTCCTTTATAAAGTATGGGGTGCAAACACTGCACATCTGAGCTAGGAGGTAGGGTGTATGTGTGTGTTAGTTGCTCAGTCATGTCTGACTCTGTGCAACCCTATGGACTGTAGCCCGCCAGGCTCCTCTGTCCATGGGATTCTCCAGGCAAGAATACTGGAGTGGATTGCCATGACCTCCTCCAGGGGATCTTCCTGACCCAGGGATTGAAGCCAGGTCTCCTGCATTGCATATGGACTCTTTACCATCTGAGCCACGAGGGAAGCCTCCAGGATGTAGGGGACAATCTCAAAACAATCTCAAAATACCTAAAATAAGAAATGCCAGTGCAGGACGTGAAGGAGAGGAATGCATTGTTCTTTAAAGAGGACTGTGCTCTCTGAAGCCATGATTGAAAATGTAAAACATTTCTACCTGAATGAGACAACTTATGAGGTTATATTTCAAATTTGGAATCTCCTTCACTAGAGTACAGATTCCATAAGGGCAGAGATTAGGCATTGCTGTGTCCTCTAATCTACCAGAGTGTTGAATGAACAGATGAATAAACACTCTTTCTTTCTTTCTTTTATCCTCATCTCATGCTTGTCTATCCTACAATATTCCTCTGCCACTTAAGGTTAGGTCCTGGGCTTCCCAGATGACTCAGTGGTAAAGAATCCACCAGCCAGTGCAGGAGACATGGGTTCAATCCCTGGTCAAGGAAGATCCCACATGTCACAGAGCCCCTGGAGGTGATGGTTTAGTTGCTAAGTCATGTTTAACTCTTTTTTGACCCCATGGACTGTAGCCTGCCAGAGTCCTCTGTCCATGGGATTTCCCAGGCCAAAGTATTGGAGTCAGTTATCATTTCCTGCTCCAGGGGATCTTCCCTACCCAGGGATCAAATCTGAGTCTCCTGTGTTGCAGGCCATCTCCTGGCGGTCACTCATGGTTCAGTTCAGTTCAGTTCAGTTCAGTTGCTCAGTCGTGTCCGACTCTTTGCGACCCCATGAATCGCAGCACGCCAGGCCTCCCTGTCCATCACCATCTCCCGGAGTTCACTCAGACTCACGTCCATCGAGTCTGTGATGCCATCCAGCCATCTCATCCTCGGTCGTCCCCTTCTCCTCCTGCCCCCAGTCCCTCCCAGCATCACAGTCTTTTCCAATGAGTCAACTCTTTGCATGAGGTGGCCAAAGTGCTGGAGTTTCAGCTTTAGCATCATTCCTTCCAAAGAAATCCCAGGGCTTATCTCCTTCAGAATGGACTGGTTGGATCTCCTTGCAGTCCAAGGGACTCTCAAGAGTCTTCTCCAGCACCACAGTTCAAAAGCATCAATTCTTCGGCGCTCAGCCTTCTTCAGAGTCCAACTCTCACATCCATACATGACCACTGGGCAAACCATAGCCTTGACTAGACGGACCTTAGTCGGCAAAGTAATGTCTCTGCTTTTGAATATGGTTACCATTCTATTATTTGATGCCTGAAACCCCTCTGATGAGAGTACTCTCTGCCCTTCACTTTTATATGTATAGTACTAGCATGAAAAGCCCCAGATGCTGGGAAAGATTGAAGACAGTAGGAGAACGGGACGACAGAGGACAAGATGGTTGGATGGCATCACTCAATCGATGAGTTTGAGCAAGCTTTGGGAGTTGCTGATGGACAGAGAAGCCTGGCATGCCACAGTCCATGGGGTTGCAAAGAGTCAGACATGACTGAGTGACTGAACTGAACCAAACTAGCATCAGAGGAGCCCAAAATCCATACATTGAGCTGTGGTTTAGTCAGACATATTTCAAATTTAAGAGTAAGTGTATTAACTGCCTTTGAAATTGACCTGAAATGTTTTCTCTCTATGGCTTATCCCTCCATGTAACTGCAGGGCAAATTCCAAATCACAGATGTGGAAGTATCCTATAGGAAACAGCATAGGCACCCCAGTCAACATTTATCAAAGCATGGAATGATTTTTACTTTAACCCCTATTCTAATTTAAACAAACAACAACAGAAAACCCACCCTAAAGAGACTTTGACCACAATTAATTAAATATGTTCCTTTCCTTTGGCTTTTCTTTAATTCCTTATCTTAATTTACCTCTTAGGTTGAGCACAAGTATTTAATATAATGAAAGGGAAGACCACCTTTACCAAAAAAACGAACAAATTCATTTCAAGTTCTAACTTTCATTCCTGAGCTGCTATGTTCTCTGGTCACCTATACTGAATATTCCTAAGTGAGAATTTCTGAAGTGTTAAATATTTATGACTGCATTTTTCATTTTTAACTTTTGGTGTAGTACTAGAGGTTGTTACTATCATATTCTAGCACAAAATATGGATTCACTTGCAGTCTGAAAGTTTGAAAGTTAATGTACTGGTTTTGCCAGTTGTGTCGGATGATGATATTTGAAAATCTGCCAGAACTAAAGCTGGTATGAAAATTTAAAAGTGAGTGTATTAAGCCAAATGTATCTCTCATAGTAAAATATAAACTATACGATGATATTAAAAGTTTCAAATTGTACATGAGAAAAAACTGGGGAGAAGTCTAGTACTAAGCCATGTGTCCCAAACTTGATTGTTTCTGTGAATCGTGTGGAGATCTTGTTAAAATACAAATTCTTATTGGGTAGATCTGGAGTGGATCCTGAGAATCTGCATTTATAATAAGCTCTCAGGTGATATTGGTCCATGGACCACACATTGAGTAAGAAGATATTAATCAACTGATTAAATTATTCATTGGAAAACAATCATGCTTTGAAGCTGTATGTGATAAAATTCATTATCTAACTGCTGGAAAAACTTAGATTGCTGAAAATGGCCAAATGAGACACATACTTGGAGTAAGAACTATATAGAAACAGACTGGAAAGAACCTGAGATGTAATCTGTTGCCTCATATTACACTATGAGACTCTGAAGCCCAGAGATATTGAGTAACTTATAAAGAGCACACAAACCACTCTGATGCGACACTCAATTGAAACGCAGGTTTTCTTATTCCCAGATCTACCCTCTTTAAAATAGAGCATGCTTCCTCTTAGATATTAAAATGATAGTAGTATTCCTTAAATAAAACATTAAAATGTTATTGCTGGGCATACACACCGAGGAAACCAGAACTGAAAGAGACACATGTACCCCAATGTTCATCGCAGCACTGTTTATAATAGCCAGGACATGGAAACAACCTAGATGTCCATCAGCAGATGAATGGATAAGAAAGCTGTGGTACATATACACAATGGAGTATTACTCAGCCATTAAAAAGAATACATTTGAATCAGTTCTAATGAGATGGATGAAACTGGAGCCGATTATACAGAGTGAAGTAAGCCAGAAAGAAAAACACCAATACAGTATACTAACACATATATATGGAATTTAGAAAGATGGCAATGATGACCCTGTATGCAAGACAGCAAAAGAGACACAGATGTGTAGAGCGGACTTTTGAACTCTGAGGGAGAGGGAGAGGGTGGGATGATTTGGGAGAATGGCATTGAAACATGTATATTATCATGTAAGAAACGAATCACCAGTCTGTGTTCAATGCAGGATGCTTGGGGCTGGTGCACAGGGATGATCCGGAGGGATGATGTGGGGTGGGAGGTGGGAGGGGGGTTCATGTTTGGGAACTCATGTACACCCGTGGTGGATTCATGTCAATGTATGCCAAAACCAATACAGTATTGTAAAGTAAAATAAAGTAAAAATAAAAATTTAAAAAATGAATTTTCAAATATACTTAACTCACTCACTATTAAGTGCTTCACTAAAGTCAGTCAAAATGAAAGGAAATGGTGCATTTGTTTCCTACTAATTTTCATTTCTTATGTGCAACATTTATTAAATTTAGTTATTTCTCTCTGTTAAATATTGAAAATTACACTGAAAAACTTTAGAATGCCTTTACTGAATATTAGATGATGAATGACATCAGTAGACTAGTTTGTTTTTTCCTTAAGAGAAAGTTTAATGTTATGACCAAAAACATAAAAACTTAGAAAAATAAAGCAACAAAAATACCAAAAATTAATTTTACTGCTTTTACTAGTGCAAGATATGTTTTTAATTAAATTGAATGGTTTTTGGTTGTTCTTAATATGTAAATATTTCAGTATATATCTTTAAAATTTTTTTAATTTTATTTTGGATAAAATAGTTGTGATAGTTTCAGGTATACAGCAAACTGATTCAATTATGCATATACTTAAATATATTCTATTTCAAGTTCTTTCCCCATTTAGGTTGTTAAAAAATCTTGAGCAGAGTTCTCTGTGCTATATAGTGGGTCCTTGTTACTCATCTGTTTTAAATATAGCAGTGTATACATGTCCATCCCAAATTCCCTATGCCTCCCTTCCTGCTCTTCCCACCTAGTAACATAGTTCATTCTTAAGTGAGTCTGTTTCTGTTTTGTAAATGAGTTATTTTGTATCATTTTTTTAGATTCCACATGTAAGCAATATCATATGATATTTCTTTCTTTGACTTACTACACTCAGTATGACAATCTCTAAGTCCATCCATGTTGATGGAAATGGAATTATTTCATCCTGTTTAATAGCTGAGTAGTATCCAATTGTATATATATATCACATCTTCTTCATCCATTCCTCTGTTGATGGAGATTTAGGCTGCTTCCATGTCCTAGCTATTGTAAATAGTGCTGCAATGAACATAAATTTTCGAAACCTTCAGAGAGTGCCCTCAATCCAATGTCAAAAAGGTTTATACTTTATCCTATAGTCTTTCACATCTAATCAAAACCACCTTATTTTTACTGTATATGTGTATAAATGCAACTGTTACAAATTCTTAAAAGAGAATTATTTTTACCCCAGTCTGCTATCAAATAAATTGAAAAGTGAAATGATCTAATGTGCTTAGACACTTAACATTTCATTTACAGTCTTGTCAAACTTGAAACAATTAGTTGAACTCAAGATTTAATCAGATTATATCACTGACTCTGAGATTATATATATCCTTGGGATCTTCCCTGGTGGCTCAGACGGTAAAGCGTCTGCCTGCAATGCGGGAGACCTGGGTTCAATCTCTGGGTCAGGAAGATCCCCTGGAGAAGGCAATGGCAACCCACTCCAGTACTCTTGCCTGGAAAATTCCATGGACAGAGGAGCCTTGTAGGCTATAGTCCATAGGGTCGCAAAGAGTCGGACACGACTGAATGACTCCACTTCACTTGGGATCTTAATGGAACATCTTGGGTTTTCATGGGGAAAAGATGTTTTCATGTGGAGTATAAGAAGCCATCACCAGCTCTTCTCCTCTGTTCTATCTTTAGCCTTCTATTTCCCTGATCCATGTTAACATTATAATAGCAACAAATGGAAGCTTCTTCTGACACAGGTTGTAAGAGCACATTGCTATGATGTTGAGAGCATAGAGGGAAATTCAGGCAACGTAATTACTGTGCTAATTAGGTTCAGGCCATTAAAGATCTTACAACATTTGTCTTGTTGTTGTTGTTGCTACTAATATCACCTGAATATGGTCTCACAGATCGTAAACCACTTCCTCATATGTTATTTTCATGTCACAAGATTATGAAATGATAGCATAATAGAGCACATGATATTAAAAATATTATTTTAATAGTGTATGAATCCTTGATTTTCAGTGAAGCCATCTTGTTTCCATAGTGACTGTGAGTAACTAATTGTTATAGATTCTCAATCAGTGTTTTGAGACTTGACAACAGATGCTGGCATTTGAGCAAAAAAATAAATTAAATTATCTATGGCATGATCAGAGAATTGAAGTAGTGACTAGGAATTTTTAAAAATCATAATGATGTCTGGGTGATGCCTAGAATTTTCTGCCACATGAAAATTCTTTGGTGGAGTCTTAAGAAGCTTTACTGCTCATAAAAAAAAGTATGAAAACAAATACTCTACAGTGGAGGTCAGTTGGGCAACTCTTTTTTACGCACATGATAGCTTTGCCCTTATTTAGATGATGGAACTTGTAGAATTTTTTAAAAGTTCATTTCTTGTAGATTTTGTTTTAATTCTATATATAATTTTTAAGAGGATCAAGCAGGCCTCTTCACTAGTCTTTTATCTGGCAACCACACCAGTAACTTCTGACTATCCTGTATTTACGTCTCTGAGCTAGTAACCCTCTTTTAAGCCTTGCAACACACATGAAAATGATAATACATTAAAGCCATTTTCTCTACAGTTCTCATTTTGTCATGAGTTGATTTAATTAATTTGCTTTGGTCTAGAGGATGAGCCAAAGTTAGTCCACAGAGAATAGGCATCTTGTTCATAGGGAAAGAGGGGGTGTGTGTGTGTGTAAGTCATTCAGTCGTGTCTGACTCTTTGCAACCCCATGGACTATATAGTCCATGGAATTCTCCAGGCCAGAATACTGGAGTGGGTAGCCTTTCCCTTCTCCATGGGATCTTCCCAACCCAGGGATTGAACTCAGGTCTCCTGCATTGCAGGCAGATTCTTTACCCACTGAGCCACAAGGGAAGCCTGGGAAAGAAGATGGAGCTGCAAAAAAAGTGGTGAGTCATCATGTGCTACAAGGAGAATATCCAGATTTCTATGGGGCCTCTCCTTCCCTTCTGCCTTAATAAAACCTATAAAATCTGGATAAAGTGTATTGTTACAGTTGAACAGTATAAGTTGAACGTGAATGTGTGTGGAATTCTGAACTTCTAAAATTATCTTTATACCTCTTGTCAAATGTACTTCAAAATAGCTATTGTAATATAGTGTGCCGCTGACTTCAAGTCTGTCTTACCAAGTGACTCTTGAAAGTAAAAGTGAAGTCACTCAGTCATGTCCAACTCTTTGCGACCCCATGGACTGTAGCCCAACAGGCTCCTCCATCCACAGAATTTTCCAGGCAAGAGTACTGGAGTGAGTTGCCATTTCCTTCTCCAGGGGATCTTCCTGGCCCAGGGATTGAACCCGGGTCTCCTGCATTGCAGGCAGACGCTTTACCGTCTGAGCCACCAGGGAATCCAATTTTGAACTTCTTCAGCATCCTTAAAAGGAGTTGACAGCTGTCTCCTGCTGGTCCGTGTGGCTTGAAGGTATATTTTGTTTAGGTCATATACTGTTTCTAGTTCTGTGTCACGTGGCTGCTCACATTTAAAGATTGAGAGTTCTCCTGAGCACATCCATTTTGCCTCTTGAAAAACTGCAGATCTAGCAATATCGGACTCATGCTGAAGCTGAGTATCCCTCTCTCCTTTGGAAGGACCCTCCCCTGTCCAGTTTTCCAAGTCCTGGCAAACCTGCTTCTCTCTGTGGACACAACTGTTGTAACACCTATTGGCTTTCAATGCAGAAATGGCATTCCTAAAATTTGACCAATGCAGTGATTGATTGATTATCTTATAGAGTTGAATGAAACATTTTCAGTTTTATTATTGCTCCGTTATACACATTGAATATATAAATTGTGGTGAAAGTTAGACTTTTAAATTGGCCAGTTAACCATCATACAATTTTAATGCCTACATTGAAACAAAAGATAATTTTGAACATGTTTTTCCATTGAAAGCTATGTGTCTTGCAGGTGTGAACATAGAAGGAAAACAAGAAATAGACTTTTGTATATCCTGCTGGTCCTAAGTGTGTAAATATCACGTGTTTAAGTAAAGAGTTATTCATCAAGATTCTATGCTGTGCTAGAAATGCACAGTTCCTCTTCTCTGATTCATGCTAGAGATGAATAGGACGTGCTCCCTAGTCCTGTCCCCATTGCAAAACCTGATGGATATGAAACTAAAATATAGTAATAATTAAGATAGAATGTGCTTAAAGCTGTAGTACAGGCAAGTACACACCATATGGGAAAACTGGGCAGAAGTTATTCTGCCTGAGATAGTCTATGAAAGTGCTGCAGAAGTGGTCATGGAACATATTCTAGGCAAATAAGTGGAGTTTTATCTGACAAAGAAAATAGGAAAAGACATTCTAAGGTGGAAATGGCCTAAGCAAAGACGTAAACATGTGAAACTTGATTTTATATTCATTAAAATTTCTGACTGGGGACTTCACTGGAGAACCAGTGGTTGAGACTTCCTTCCAATATGTGGGGTGCAGGTTCGATCCCTTACTGGGAAGCTAAGATCCCATATGCCTCTCGGCTAACAAACAAAAACATAAAACAGAAGCAAAATTGTAACAAATCCAATAAAGACTAAAAATGGTCCACATTTTTTTTAAAAAACCTTTAAAAATGTCTGTTGGAATTTTGGAATATGTTGGAAATGAGGGATAATCAAGTAAGATGTGGAAGATAGAATGGGTGGATAGTGAGATTTGAAAAGGCCTTTTAGTGTTTCTCAGAGAGCTGGAACTTTTCATGATGGGCAATAAGGAGTAGTAAATGCTTGAGGGGTGGATATGAGTGATTGGAAAGGCAACTCTGGCAACAATGCAGAGTTCTGATGAGCAGTGGGGAACAAGTGAAGTCAAGAGGCTCTTTAGGAAGCTTTGGGGATTGGAAGGCAGAGAAGCTATGAGTAAGAACAGAGGAAATTTGCAATAGAGGGGAATCATAAGAGCAATAACTGAAAGCTGTCCTTGAAAATGTTCCCGATTGGATGAGGGTCCTGAGAGCACTCAATGAGTTTGAGGTGTGTAACTTGAGAAAGAGTGAAGAAATCATACCAAAATCAAAATCATGATATCTAGGACGGGAAGTAGCTCCCAGTACCCTTCCCATCTTATAATTTTCTAGTTCAGTAGATTGAGTGTCGTTTGATGCACTCCTGACTTGCATGGGTTGTTCACACACAGGCATATATCTTATATTCAAAATGCAATAGTGGTTATTGTTATTAAAAACATACTAAATCAGGGGTCTTTTGAAGAATCAGATTGTCCTTTTGAAGAATACACGTGACTGTGAAAGATCCTGAGTACCTATTCTACTTTGTCAAATTCAAAATTAAAATAGGATTTAAGTGATTAAAAATAGAGGCATTTTGAGTTTATGGACTTTCTTATTATCTTAAAAAAAAGCAATAGTAGGGTTTCCAGCTGAGAGGAATGGTTGTGAAAAACATTTTGTTCCAGTTAGTTAATTTTTCCCTACATGTGCTATATTCATCGTATCCATTTTAAAAGCAAATGAGCCGTCTCTATCTCCTCTCGCACTTGTGGCAAACTCTTGCTGTGCCAATTTCAGATTACATGTGTCTTAGGGAGAATAAGATGTTCTAATCTTGATTATAATTTTAAATTAAAAGAATGAAAATAGTTCAATATAAGAGTATTGCTAGATTGTGCTAGTCAGACTGCCTTTGTTTCTTTAAAAAAAAATAAAATTAAAACATGCCTGTAAACTCTATGGTAGGTTCCTGTATTAAAATACATAATAAAATGCATGATACTATCCATGCTGCTAGATTTCAATCAAGTAATCAGTTCATCAAAGCTAAAATTTGTTGATAAGCGTGCTGTATACTTGAGAGTTCAGCCATTTTGCAAATAATTGCAGTGAACTTTCAATGAAATTCTTTTTATTATAAAAACAGATACTTCCCCAATGACGATATTAGTATAAGAATGGATAATAAGAACATTGAAAGATACTCAGCATGATTAGTCATCAAGGAAATGTAAATTATAACCACAAGGAGATATGATTATGTACCTATTGTTGTTTAGTCGCTAAGTCATGTCCAACTCTTTTTGAGAACCCATGGACTGTAGCTTGCCAGGCTCTTCTGTCCATGGGATTCTCCAGGCAAAAATATTGCAGTGGATTGCCATTTCGTTCTCCAGGGGATCTTCCTGACCCAGGGATCGAACCCTTGACAGGCGGATTCTTTACCACTGAGCCACTAGGGAAGCCACACATTTATTAGCATGGCTAACACATGGGATGTGGAGGAATGAATGAATTGGAAAAAACCCAGATGATCCATCAGTCTTTATTTGAGCTCGTGCTGTTTACAGAGCTGTAAAATCTGAATGTCAAGGCAGGACATCAGTGTGAGAAAGTCAGTGTATCTAATCAGAGGTTTAGCAGGAAGGATGGCATTCCTGCATCCTTCCTGAAGGAAGGATGGCATCCAGGTAGGATGAAGAGACAGACTGTTTCCAAAGAAATAGAAAATGGGAAAGAACAGTAAGGGAAGTATTGTACCCTGGGTTTAGTACTGATAGGGAATCACGACTATCCCTAGGGCTTCCCAGGTGACATTAGTGGTAAAGAACTCACCTGCCACTGCAGCAGACATGAGAGACAAGGGTTCGATCCCTTGTTGGGAAGATCCCCTGGAGGAGGGCACGGCAACCCACTCCAGTATTCTTGCCTGGAGAAATACATGAACAGAGGAGCCTGACAGGCTACAGTCCATGGGGTGGCAAAGAGTCGGATGTGACTGAAGCAAATTAGCACACACACACACAGGATATAACAAGTAAGGGGGAAAAGTTAGCATGGTTTTATGGAGAGACCTCCGAATAGGAGGTGAGGTCCTCAGTAGAGGAATCCAGCAGACCCATAGAAACCTGGCGGGAAGGGCCTTTGTTCTTTTTCTTGTGGCTGGTATACATTCTCATGGGCCATACCCAACTTGGACCTGGAGGGATGGGAGGTCATAGGGAATCATGGGATTTGGAGATGGGAGATGGTGTAGACAGTCACTCAGTCATCAGAGCATGGAGAGTGGATCTGGAAGGGCATACACACCAAGATACCTGGTATTATGTCCATATGCTGAATTCTATATCATTTCCAAGTCCTTAAACTTTCTTAACCCATCTTAAGTGACAGCCAACATATTTTGCAACAATGTAGACATTTTTATTGTTAAGAATGTTAACTTGAAAGGTTGTTTTAGTTATGTATTCTTGTTGTAATACTGATTAGAGAGCGTTTTTCCATGTGATCAGTTTTTGCTTAGTTTTCTGTGATTGTGGTTTTCATTCTGTCTGTGGTCTGATGGATGAGAATAAGAGGCCTGTGGAAGCTTCCTGATGGGAGGGACTGGCTGTGGGGAGAACTGGGTCTTGCTCTGGTGGGCAAGGCCAAGCTCTGATGCTGCTGCTGTTAAGTCGCTTCAGTCGTGTCTGACTCTGTGCGACCCCAGAGACGGCAGCCCACCAGGCTCCCCTGTCCCTGGGATCCTCCAGGCAAGAACACTGGAGTGGGTTGCCATTTCCTTCTCCAATGCATGAAAGTGAAAAGTGAAAGTGAAGTCACTCAGTCGTGTCTGACTCTTACCATATAGCTCCCTCCTTGTAGTTTGGCCTGAGGCGGCCCAGTCCTGGGGTTTGTAGTCTCTATGGAAGGGCTTTAGTCTCTATGGTAGGTGTAATGGCAACCTCCTTTCAAGGACTTATGTCAACACTCCACACCTCCCAGGACTGCTGCTGCCGGTGTCCTTGACCCTGTGGCAGGCCACTGTCGATCCACACCTCTGGAGACTCCTGGACACTCACAGGCAAGTCTGGCTCAGTCTCTTGTGGGGTCACTGCTCCTTTCTCCTGGGTCCTGGTGCGCACAAGGTTTTGTTTGTGCCCTCCAAGTGTCTGTGTCTCTGTTTCCCCAGTCCTGTTTAAGTTCTGTAATCAAATCCCACTGGCCTTCAAAGTCAGATTCCCTAGGGATTCCCAGTCCCTTTGTCGGATCCCCAGGTTGGGAAATCTCTTGTAGGGCCTAGAACTTCTACAGCAGTGTGAGAACTTCTCTGGTATAATTGTTCTCCTGGTTATGAGTCGTCTACCCGGCTGCTCTATGGTGCAGCTAAATGGTGACCTCCTTCAAGATGACTTATGCCATGTGCTGTGCCTCCCAGGACTGCTGCTGCCAGAGTTCCTATTCCTGCGGCAGGCCACTGCTGACCCATGCCTCCGCAGGAGACCCTCAGACACACAGGCGGGTCGGGCTCAGTCTCTTGTGGGGTCACTGCTCCTTTCCCTGGGTCTTAGTGTGCACAAGTTTTGTTTGTGCCCTCCAAGTGTCTCTGGCAGGTATGAGTTTGATTTTTTTAATATAAATTTATTTATTTTAATTGGAGGTTAATTACTTTACAATATGGTATTGGTTTTGTCATACATCAACATGAATCTGCCACAGGTATACACGTGTTCCCCATCCTGAACCCCCCTCCCTCCTCCCTCCCTGTACCATCCCTCTGGGTCATCTCAGTGCACCAGCCCCAAGGATCCTGTATCCTGCATCGAACCTGGACTGGCAATTCATTTCATCTATGATATTATACACGTTTCAATGCCATTCTTGTGTCTCTTTTGCTGTCTCGCATCTTTCTAAATTCCATATATATGCGTTAGTATACTGTGTTGGTGTTTTTCTTTCTGGCTTACTTCACTCTGTATAATCAACTCCAGTTTCATCCACCTCATTAGAACTGATTCAAATGTATTCTTTTTAATGGCTGAGTAATACTCCATTGTGTATATGTACCACAGCTTTCTTATCCATTCTTCTGCTGACTTTAAATGCGATTGCACCCCTCTTGTTGCGGCTTCTCCTTTGTCCTTAGAAGGTGGGTATCTTTTTTTGATGGGTTCCAACATCCTCCTGTTGATGGCTGTCCAGCAGCTAGTTGCAATTTTGGTGTTCTCGCAGGAGAAGATAAGTGCGTGTCCTTTTACTCCACCATCTTAGGGTAAAAGTTTTTCCACTTACCTTGTATAAAATCAGTCATTAATTAAAGAAGAAAAAGAGTATATGAAGGATTATGGGGTGCTCAAAAACTGTAGACAACTTTAGCGCTAAAGAGGCTCTTGAGAATACTAGACAGATGTAACTTAAGAATGCACACATTACTTTATCGTTAAGACCTTGCTTAGGTGTTTGTGACATTTGGAGCTGGAATAAGGAAATCAGGTTTTATTCCATATGCTCAAAGGCTGTATTATGCTTGTGAATCTTACTTAATCTTTTTGGCTATCACATCTAATTCCATTTCTACATTTTGCTGCAATTGTCTAGCAAAGACAGCATCTTTACATTTTATAATACAATCTATGCAATGGTAACATTGGCTACTATACTCTGTGTGGAAAGTTTATTTAATCAGAAGGTACTATTTTAAAAGCATTGATATCAATTTTTAATGGTATCCTCATTTAAAACAAATATTTACTATTTGTCCTATATGTGTTGCTCTGCATTAAGTCTGTAATCATGCACTGATTGATTACCAACAGATATAAAGGCGTTAGAAGTAAATAGGATTTAAATTCTGTATGTGTGTATGCACGTGTATGTACAAATTATTCCAAGAGATAATGGCTTTGAATTTATTCAGAACTAAAGAACATGCATTGATGCCACAAATATTTATTGAGTGCCTACTAGGTGCCAGACACTCTTCTAGGCACCTGGGCTACATTCAGTTCAGTTCAGTTCAGTTCAGTCGCTCAGTCATGTCCGACTCTTTGCGACCCCATGAATTGCAGCACGCCAGGCCTCCCTGTCCATCACGAACTCCTGGAGTTCACTCAGACTCACGTCCATCGAGTCCATGATGCCATCCAGCCATCTCATCCTCGGTCGTCCCCTTCTCCTCCTGCCCCCAATCCCTCCCACCATCAGAGTCTTTTCCAATGAGTCAACTCATTAGGGAACAGAATAGTTCCAGATTCCTGTTTCTGTGGATGTGATATTCTAGTGAGGGACCATAGACTATGAATAACGCATATAATAAAAAATAAGTGCCCTAGTATGTTAGAAGGTGATACATTCTATGGGAGAAAATAGAGAATGTAGAAAATACAGCAATTTTCATCAGGGTCATGAAGCAACCTTAATCCTACTCTAATCTTATCTCCTTGAATTTGGAATTGAAGCTTTTTCAGTTTTTTTAGACATCAATTCTTCAATGGTCAAGCCAAGATCTTTATCAGAAATCCCTGATACATTCATGCTTGGGGTGTTGATGCTTTGAATCACTGAATAAATGTAAAACAATAGACCAGTCTCCATTTTCATTAATAACTTGCCATAATTAACTATGTTTATGCAAAGGAAGAGAAACAATAATACTTTAGGTAACTTCATTTAATAATCAGTCAATTCAGGATGTGTTTATTGTAGCTTTTTATTGGTACATCATTTGTCTCATTATTTAAGCATATGCTTAAAGCAATGAATCTGGAAAATCAAATGTTATGCTTTGTTTTTTGAGGAATTCTAGTCACATGAATTTTAATCCACATGGATATCTCTTTCTAGTGTTGAATACAAAGGAAAAATATTCTGTTGTGTATATGTAGGTGTTGGCTTTGAAGAAATTATATTCACATGTGGCTTAATCCACCTTAAAGTTTTCTTTTTATTAAAGCTTATGGGAAATTACCGAAGTAAAATTTCATGATGGCAAGTCACTCAGTAACATTCCCCAAAAACAACTGTTAGAAGTTATTTTGTTAACTGTCAGAAGAATGAACCGAGGGCAATCGTCTCTTTAGGCAGTGGGCAAACAGCCCAGTTATGAACCCTGAACTCATTCAGCTAAGAAATCTATATATGATACTGTTGTCTATTAAACTTGACTTTCTTTTAACCAGCTTTATGCTAGGTTTAGATTCCCACTTTTTATTGCAAGGTACACTGGGAAAATTGAAGAAAAGGATAATCTTGTTCTGGGTGATTGGTAACTTTGGAAAAATTAAATTTCTTGGGTATCTTTCTGGCAATAGTTTGAAGTGAAACAACTTTTTTTCTCCCCAACAGATTGAAACAACTTATTTCCTCCAGAGTAATAGAGTTTGCATTTGACATCAGATAAGTGATTCTTCTAATTTGTCTAGGCTTTCAGCAAACTATTGAAAAAAATCCTTTCATTTATTTTCCATCTTTCTTCTTGAGATTCTTTTTATAGCTCAAGGTGTTCTTGGAGATTGGGGGCTGGCAATCCAGCTCGTAATAGGAATCTCAGAAAAAACTTACTATTAAGTGTTCGAGCTTCTCAAATGAAACTCAATATTTAAGAGCAAAATAATATTATGCAGAGTTTTCTGATTATAAAAAGACAGATAGTTAGTGACTTTGAGAGAATGATTGTATCTGTTAGCCATTGAATGAACATTTATAAGCCTAATACTCCTTGATGAATTTCCTCTGTCTCATATTATTCTTGGGTATTTAGCTCATGAGGCTAAAGGAGAAGCTAATCAGCATAAACATTTTATCACTGACATATATTTGGTGACTTTCTGTTTCTTTAAAGAAATAAAGTTCCTCTTTAATGTTTTGGTGAATTTATATGATTTCTTTGGGAAAGTTTCCACTAGGATTCACCATGAATTACAGCAGTATACTTAGTGCTATTCAGAAAACATTTCATCCCTTTCCCTGTTTCTGTGAAGGTTTATTTCCTCTTAATGTCTCTTTAATTCCCCTTATTTAAAGCCTAAGTCTCAAATATTCATGGCTGTTATTACAGCCTATAAAATATGTGCTTAATGCCA
Organism: Budorcas taxicolor; assembly: GCF_023091745.1. Classification (NCBI taxonomy): domain Eukaryota; kingdom Metazoa; phylum Chordata; class Mammalia; order Artiodactyla; family Bovidae; genus Budorcas; species Budorcas taxicolor. The sequence goes on along the minus strand of NC_068935.1, from coordinate 114,469,943 downwards.
TTATCCTTTCTAAAAATGTTCTTGACTCCTTACAGTTTAATCACATATCTTGCTTGTAACTAAACTCAACAATATACGTAAATTGTTAGAACTTGGATAAAAGAGAAAATGATGAAAAATGTTATATGGTGTTGTGACTTTTTAGCAGTGGTTACATCACTTGTTTTATAAAATTATTTATTTAACTTTTAGAGTTATATTTATACATCATCTATATCTACTAAAATCAAACCAACATTTAGGTAGAGTATTTTTAAAACCAAGAACCTTGGTGCCATTCTTGGTTTTTCCTTCTTTCTCACCTCTGACATCTAATCCATCAGGTCCTATTGGTTGTGTCTCAAATTTGGCCCTGTACCTGTCCATAACTCTTCTATCACCATCTTATTCCAAGCTTCCTCACTCTTCTCTATAATCCATTCTCCACACAGCAGTGAAAGCCACTTCTGAAATGTTAATTGGGTTGAACCACTTTCATACTTACGACTGCTCAATTACTTCCTGGAATCAAGTACAGACTAGTTGCTACATCAACAGGCCCCCCTCCTTCCTTCTCTGATCTTATCTCCTGTCACATCCCTTTCTGGTCACATACCAAGCTCTACTAGAGTTTTGGCTCTTGTTGTTCCTTCAAATGCCACAAACCTCTATCTCTGCTTCATGAGTTCTGCCTTCTCATCCCTCAGGTCTAAGCTCAGATATCATCACTCCAAAGAAGTCTTCTGACCACCCAGCCCAAAGTAGCCCACAGTCAATCCCTATCATAGTTCCCAATTCTGTTTATTTCATTTTGGTTAGCTACATCTGAAATTACTTGTTTATTTATTTGTTTCCTTGTTATTCCATCTCCCCCTCCCCACAACCCCCTTATAATTTCCAAGAGAGTACGGTCCTTATCTTAGTACAGTACTTGAAATCCTAGGTCATGATCTAACACATACTTAATACTGTATATAGATGTGCTGAATGGATAGTATATTAATGTGTCAAAATTCAGGGCATGTATTGAACAAGTTTGTTTTGTTTTGTTTTTTTTTTTTTGAAACATTGATTCTTAAACATTTTTATCTCATGAAACTGTCAAGTTATCTTACTCTTCAGGAACTCCCTCCCACAAAACTGACTTAGTGTTAGCAGGCTTTTCTGTTCATTAGAAACACATTTCCTACCAGTGGAATTTAATTTTGGCAAAGCATTGAACAGATCTTTAGTTACAGAAATCATGCTAAAGTTGTCTTTCATCCTCACTTATTCCAGAAATCCAATGTTTAGAGTTTTTTTGTGTTTATTTTTTGTTCAGTTTACATTTTGATTCATGTTAAGATAGAAATATTCCTGGAAGGATTAACACTTTAAACTAGTTCAACCATTTGAGTATAAGGTCCGAGACTCTAAGAGAATGTTTTGAGGAGGAAGAAGGACAAACATGAGAATACCAGGAAGCTGAGATTTAGGCAGAAGGGAAACCCCCAGAGGGTGGGAGCCACTCAGAAATTATCTTCTTGTAGGGCAGGCAGAGGTGTATCTTCCTGGCTTTGTCACTAGATGTGTAAATTTGGACATGTTATTCTGTCTTTATATGAAAAATTAAGAGATTCAGCTCACTTCATTTCAGTTCAGTCACTCAGTCGTGTCCAACTCTTTGTGACCCTGTGAATCGCAGCACGCCAGGCCTCCCTGTTCATCACAAACTCCTGGAATTCACTCAGACTCACGTCCATTGAGTCAGTGATGCCCTCCAGCCATCTCATCCTCGGTCGTCCCCTTCTCCTCCTGCCCCCAATCCCTCCCAGCATCAAAGTCTTGGTTCCAATGAGTCAACTCTTCGCATGAGGTGGCCAAAGTACTGGAGTTTCAGTTTTAGCATCATTCCTTCCAAAGAAATCCCAGGGCTGATCTCCTTCAGAATGGACTGGTTGGATCTCCTTGCAGTCCAAGGGACCCTCAAGAGTCTTCTCCAACACCACAGTTCAAAAGCATCAATTCTTCAGCGCTCAGCCTTCTTCACAGTCCAACTCTCACATCCATACATGACCACTGGAAAAACCATAGCCTTGACTAGACGGACCTTAGTCGGCAAAGTAATGTCTCTGCTTTTGAATATACTATCTAGGTTGGTCATAACTTTCCTTCCAAGGAGTAAGCGTCTCTAAATTTCATGGCTGCAATCACCATGTGCAGTGATTTTGGAGCCCCCAAAAATGAAGTCTGACACTGTTTCCACTGTTTCCCCTTCTATTTGCCATGAAGTGATTGGACCGGATGCCATGATCTTCGTTTTCCGAATGTTGACCTTTAAGCCAACTTTTTCACTCTCCTCTTTCACTTTCATCAACAGGCTTTTTAGTTTCTCTTCAGTTTCTGCCATAAGGGTGGTGTCATCTGCATATCTGAGGTTCTTGATATTTCTCTCGGCAATCTTGATTCCAGCTTGTGTTTCTTCCAGTCCAGTGTTTCTCATGATGTACTCTGCATAGATGTTAAATAAGCAGGGTGACAATATACAGCCTTGACGGACTCCTTTTCCTATTTGGAACCAGTCTGTTGTTCCATGTCCAGTTCTAACTGTTGCTTCCTGACCTGCATACAGATTTCTCAAGAGGCAGGTCAGGTGGTCTGGTATTCCCATCTCTTTCAGAATTTTCCACAGTTTATTGTGATCCACACAGTCAAAGGCTTTGGCATAGTCAATAAAGCAGAAATAGATGTTTTTTTGGAACTCTCTTGCTTTTTCCATGATCCAGCGGATGTTGGCAATTTGGTCTCTGGTTCCTCTGCCTTTTCTAAAACCAGCTTGAACATCAGGAAGTTCACGGTTCACGTATTGCTGAAGCCTGGCTTGGAGAATTTTGAGCATTACTTTACTAGCATGTGAGATGAGTGCAATTGTGCGGTAGTCTGAGCATTCTTTTGCATTGCCTTTCTTAGGGATTGGAATGAAAACTGACCTTTTCCAGTCCTGTGGCCACTGCTGAGTTTTCCAAATTTGCTGGCATATTGAGTGCAGCACTTTCACAGCATCATCTTTCAGGATTTGAAATAGCTCAATTCAGCTGGTGTTCTCTAAATAATTCCAGGTTGGCGATTCTATACTCAGTCATTTTTACCCATGATCAACACTACTTCTCATGTATAATGGTAAATATAAAAGAGCTGATATAATTAAAAACCAATATGGTTTCTGTAAATGCAATGACACAGGAAAAACAGCAAAAGACCTTGAATTCAATTTTTAGCATAGTATTTCATTCCGCATGTATTCATCAGGTTTCATTATGCATGTGTTCAGACATGAATGTATATGCACAAGCACATTCACAAGCACATCGTCTCCTTCGCTGAGAAATTACAGCACTGTTATCCATCCAGGGGCACTGACTCTGAGAAGTGAAATGGAAGATACTTTTCTCTTACGCAGGAGAATATAAGCCACTCCGATTTCTGATTTTCTTCATTATATTGCATTGTATTTTAGCAGTATTAGTTTGAGCCACAGTGCACACAACCATAAGAGGTTGAGAAGATTAACAAGAGATCATCTATTTCTTCCTTCAATTCAACTTCCTTTCAGACAACTCATTCTTGGTGATTCTCTTTTTTTAAATTACTTTCCTTCCCTTCAGCTAGCTACTCCCATGATTAATCTATTAGTATATGGTGCATTGTAATTGGTAATGTGATTGTTAACATGTAGTTGGTAATATGATTGTTGTTGCTGTTGTTTAGTTGCTCAGTCATGTAAGACTCTTTGTGACCCCATGGACTGTAGCCTGCCAGGCTCCTCTGTCCATGAGATATTCCAGGCAAGAATACCCGAGTGGGTTGACATTTTCTTCTCAAGGAGATCTTCCCAACCCGGGGATCAAACCTGCATCTCCTGCATTAAAGGTGGATATTTTGCCCCCTGAGCCTCCAGGCAATGTGATAACCATGAGCAATTACTGTTGCAGTAATATTTTAATATTAAACTTAATATTTTGTGAGTATTTTTATTCTCAATCAGGGTCACAATTACACTTATTATATTATTATACTTAATACACTTATTGCTTATTGTATTTACAATAATCGTCACGATCAAAAGTGATCCACTGATTCTTTCAGGAGGCACTCAATACATAGTTGGGGAGTGAGTGAATAAAGGTAATGTTGGAATTAAAATGCTTTCTAAACATTTCTACAAAACACTTCATTAAAAAACATGGGGCTGGGAGGAGCACAGGGTTGGAAGCTATGTATCAGAACAGTTATATCTTTTTCCCGTAGCATTAGATCCTGTCCTCATTAAAATGCATATAATATGTAGCTATTGCTCCAAGAGGACCTGCTGTGTCCTGTTGTAATTACCCTTGCTAGTCTGTGGATTAACTAGCAGTAGGGGAGAAGAGAGCTTATGTTTGTTTGTACCTGTGTTTAAATGACCGAAAAACAGAAGTGGTAATGATTAACATTCTGCTTTTAAAAGTATAATTATAAATTTGACAAAGGAGCAGCTTTATTTTTAGTGTACTTCATCTGTGCGTTATGAATGGTATGTTCAGGTCATGCTTTTTTTTTTTTTGCATTCATTTTCCATTTTTGTGGAATTGGAGCAAACTCATCCAATGTATCAGTGAAAGTTAAAACTGTACTTGAAAATGAAAGAAGGCATTATTTTTAAAGAGTGAGTATAAATAAATCATCAAAACTTTAATACTCTTCCAAAAATAGTCTAAAAACATACTTACTTCAGTCTGTTGTTTCCCCAAGTAGATGCTTTAAATTTCAATTAGAAAAACTAACCAGACCAATGTGTCCATTCAGCAATTTTCAGGTTCATAGAGCCAACTTTGTTAGAATCCTAAATTTAGAGACAGGTGGGAGATCCATGGGTCCTCCCTGGTGGCTTAGATGGTAAAGAATCTGCCTGCAATGCAGGAGACCCGGGTCAATCCATGGCAACCAGCCAGGTTAACCAAATTCTGTCAAATGTACCAACACTTAGTCGCAAATAAGCACAAAAACTGTTGCTGAGCTTAGGCCTTTAAGTCTTCACTCTCAATCTGTAGGAACTTCTAGTCACCATGATAAATGAGAGATGTTCATCATGAGGACAATCAGCCAACCTTCCGTTTAGATCAGAGAACAGAGTCTTCCATGAAATAGAGTAGAGGGTAGACCAAAGAGAGTTAATATCTATTCCTAGTGTGCTTATCTGAAGGTATTAGGCTCCTGGTATTGCCAAGGACTTAGTGGCTCAGATGGTAAAGCGTCTGTCTACAATGCGGGAGACCCAGGTTCGATCCCTGGGTTGGGAAGATCCCCTGGAGAAGGAAATGGCAATCCACTCCAGGACTATTGCCTGGAAAATCCCATGGACAGAGGAGCCTGGTAGGCTACAGTCCATGGGGTCACAAAGCATCAGACACGACTGAGCAACTTCACTGTGCCTTATTCATGGTAAGGCCCATAAAATCTCCCGAGCTATCTGAACATCTTGAACACCACTTATTTCATCAATGAATAATTATTTTGAGCATGTCTTTTTTGAGTTCATGAAACCCCTAGTGTAGCTTTTGATAATGATACTTGAAATTCTCATATAACCATTTTTAAAGTGTGAATTTTTATTAGGGAACCAAAAATGCTCTCCACCTTAGATATGAATCAAAGTTAATTTACAGATACATAATTCACAAGGAAGTGAACTTTTTGTTAGTGTAGTGTTTTAAATTTTCTTTAATTGGAGAATAATTGTTTTATAATATTGTGCTGATTTCTGCTGTATAACAGAGTGAATCAGCTTGATGTGTGCTGTGCTTAGTTGCTCAGTTGTGCTCAACTCTTTGCGACCCCATGGACTGTAGCCTGCCAGGCTCCTCTGTCCATGGGAATTCTTCAGGCAAGAGTACTGGAGTGGGTTGCCATTCCCTCCTCCAGGGGATCTTCCTATCCCAGGGATTGAACCCAGGTCTCCCACATTGTAGGCAGATTCTTTACCATCTGAGCCATCAGGGAAGTGAATCAGCTATATGCATACATATATCCCCTCCCTCTATAGTCCCCCTACAACCCCCCATCCCATCCTTCCAGGTCACCACAGAGTACCCAGCTGAGCTCCCTGTGCTCTACAGCAGCTTCCCACTAGCTATCTATGTTACGCATGGTAAATATGTCAATTTTTACCATGTCATTGCTACTCTCAGTTTGTCCCACCTTCTCTTTCTCCCGTGTGAGAGAGAGTATATGACTTGTGTCCACAAGTCAATCCTCTATGTGTGCGTCTTTATTCCTGCCCTGCAAATAGGCTCATCAGTTCCATCTTTCTAGATTCTGCAAAGCTCTGGCCTCTGATATTCACATATGGTTCTTCGATATCCAAACCTCAAGTCATATGTCACACTGATTTGAGACCTTCTCTACCACCTTCCCTCAGATATCTCAGCAACACCTCCAGCCAGGCACTCTTTACATCCATACCTGCCTTCTATTCCCCAGAGTATTTTTCACCACCTAGAGGTTTCTTATTTGTGTTGGTTGCTTTCTGTCCTTGTACTGTGAATATAATATAAATTCAGTAAAATCAAGAATCTTGCCTCTTTTCTGCTCTATTTTATATACTTTGGCACATAGTAGGAGTCCAATTTATTGAATAAAGGAATGAGGACTCCCACCTGGCAAAGTTCTTCTTTTAAGAAAGGGAGAAACAATGTGACTTTTTCTTTTTCTTTTTTTGATGGAGCAAAGGTGTTTTATTCAAAATAGTGTAGGTATATTCAATGTGACTTTTTCCAGTGTGGTTGAGGTCCTTGGTAATATGCTGACTTGTGCGAGCTGTTCTGAGAGACCCAGAAAATGGTCCACCATACTTAGGTCCAATTCTGACTATAGTAACTGCTCAAGGAGCCACCAGGGCACCAATAGGATCACTCTGAGTGTTTCCCACTCCCTCAGCCTGCCCTCCTCATCCTTCTGTTTGATAAATCACTACAAGAGGAAGAAGCTGCTGCTGCTGCTGCTGCTGCTGCTGCTGCTAAGTCGCTTCAGTCGTGTCCAACTCTGTGCGACCCCAGAGATGGCAGCCCTCCAGGCTCCCCCGTCCCTGGGATTCTCCAGGCAAGAACACTGGAGTGGGTTGCCATTTCCTTCTCCAAAGCATAAAAGTGAAAAGTGAAAGTGAAGATGTTCAGTTGTGTCCAACTTGTAGCAACCCCATCGACTGCAGCCTACCAGGCTCCTCTGTCCATGGGATTTTCCAGGCAAGAGTACTGGAGTGAGTTGCCATTGCCTTCTCCACAAGAGGAAGAAGAGTGGTATCATATTCAATGACAAGGATGGCTGGTGACCATTTGCATATTTCCAAAGAGAATCCAAAGTCACTGACTCAATCTCAGAGCCCTGGAGCAGTGGTTCTTAAGGACCAGCAGCATCACCACCGCCTGGGAACTTGTTAGAGATGCTTACTCTCAGGACATGCAGAATCTGAAACTTTAATTCTGTTTGAGCAAGCCCTCTACTAAAATATAAGATCTCTTGTGCTACGGCAATACTGCCCAACCTCTGTTGCACTTTATAATCACCTCAGTTCAGTTCAGTTCAGTTCAGTTGCTCAGTTGTGTCCGACTCTGCGATTCCATGGACTGCAGCACACCAGGCTTCCCTGTCCATTACCAACTCCCAGAGTTTACTCAAACTCATGTCCATTGAATCGGTGATGCCATCCAACCATCTCGTCCTCTGTCATCCCCTTCTCCTCCCACCTTCATTTTCCAGCCTCAGTGTCTTTTCAAATGAGTCAGTTCTTCGCATCAGGTGGCCAAAGTACTGGAGTTTCAGCTTCAGCATCAGTCCCTCCAATGAATATTCAGGACTGATTTCCTTTAGGATAGACTGGTTGGAACTCGTTGCAGTCCAAGGGACTCTCAAGAGTCATCTCCAACACCACAGTTCAAAAGCATCAGTTCTTCGGTGCACAGCTTTCTTTGTAGTCCAACTCTCACATCCATACATGACTACTGGAAAAACCATAGCTTTCACTAGATGGACCTTTGTTGGCAAAGTAATGTCTCTGCTTTTTAATATGCTATCTAGGTTGGTCATAACTTTTCTTCCAAGGAGCAAGCGTTTTTTCATTTCACGCTGCAGTCACCATCTGCAGTGATTTTGGAGCCCCCCAAGAATAGTCTCTCACTGTTTCCACTGTTTCCCCATCTATTTGCCATGAAGTGATGGGACCAGATAACATGATCTTCGTTTTCTGAATGTTGAGCTTTAAGCCAACTTTTTCACTCTCCTCTTTCACTTTCATCGAGAGGCTCCTACCAAGAGCCACCTACCAAGCTTTAAAATTTCTCTTTCCTGAGCGTCTCTGCTAGAGGTTCTGATTTAGTTGGTCTGTCATGGGCCACGGCTCTGTTTTATTTTTAAGTTCTCCTAGGTGATGACGATAGATCTCCCAAGTTTAGAACACTCCCCTAGTATGGGAGCAGGGTAATTTCTAAGGGTTTATCTTAAGTACTTGGCAGAGGTTCTTCCTGGAAAGGAATATAATTTGGGATTCAAAAATTGTTTGCCTCACAGTTTTACAGTAGGGGAGAGGGGAAATGACTTGGCCTAAAACACAGCATAAGGTTATAAATGCTAGTATTATATAGCCTCATCCAAAGCATCAGTTCATAGGGAAGCATATTAAAGCAATGTAATGTTCAAAACCAAGTTCCGTGGTAAGCATCCGCTGTAATAGAATGACTTATTCCAGAAGGGAAGTTTCATTTCAGGGAGCTTATCATGATATCAAATATGTTTTCAGTTAATGAAAACGCAGGAAGCACCAAGTTAATAGGGCAATTTTAAACCATAAAACCTAATTTAACTGCACTAAGAATGACAATGCTCCACACAAAGGAAGTTTCACAACCTGATTGATCAAATGGAGAATTACTAGGATGCTTTGTGGCATTTCTTTTGAAGAAGAAAAGTTGGCTGGGAGAGGCAGGCTTCTTTAGAATACGGTTATTTACTTCTTAATTAAACACAGAATGATTAAAAAGAGATTTCACTTTAGAAGGCCACAGAACTGCTTGTTTGATAAAATTGTTGTATGCCTTGAGACTCATTTTCATTTCAATTCCTTATGTTTGTTTCAAAAATATTTAAATAGAGGTTCTTCCAGTTCAGTTTATATATTGGGTTTTTTAGTTGTTGTTAGAAGTAAGAAAACATTTGAATGATGAGAGAAAATGTGTTCATTCTCATTAAAGAAAAAACCCTTATTTTGTATAATACTGAAACTATCCCTTTTGATATACATAACTATATTTTAGCTGCTTAATTTCAAATTGAATTATTTAGTTGAAAAATTAAAAGTCAATACTAATGAAACTGAGCTATTTGTTTCTCTCATTTTATGGATATTTTATAAAACATAAAACCAGCTGTTTCATTATAATTTTCCTGAATTGAATCTCCTTAAGGGCTCTGCTGAAATTATATTTGATCAATAGCTCTTTTAAAACTTCTCCTATAAAATTTTCTTCTTAGTAGTATTCATGTATAAAAACTGATACCACTGTTGTGTGTGAAGAGCTTATGTTAGGTCTTCTGAGTTCATTAGAATGCCATATTATGGTTTCCAGAACCAATTAGGCCAGTTACTAAACAGAGTATAAAAAATGTCCTACATGCAACAAGCAGTGTGCTACAAGTGGTTCACCTTTCTAATTTTGTAATTAGTTTTGGAGCATAATACATTTAGAAAGTGTGAGTAGTTGAATTTAGAGTTAAAATAGTTTAAATGAAATATTACAAATTTAGTTCCTCAGTCACACTAGGTATATTCCCAGTGTTCAGTTGCCATATGTGACTAGTGGTTACTGTATTGGACAAAATATGGAATACTTCCATCATCACTGAGTTCTACTGAGCAGTGTAGGATAGGCCTGATTGTTAGAAATATTTTTTAAAAAGCGTTGCTTTCTGGAATATAATAGAATAGTTGTAAGAATTCTTAAATAGAATCCAATGAAATATTAGATAAGGAAATATTATGCCACATATGGACTATTTCTTATAACAACTGACCCTCTAGAAGAGCCCTGAGTGCATTGCACACACCATTTCCTATCAGAGTTGGTTGCCTGGAGCTGTTAGACATCTCAGCTCTGTAACTAGGTCATAAGGGTTTTGAAGGCCACATCTTTTAGCCAGTGTCCTCACAGCACTAGCACCCAGAAAGAGTGTTGTTGTGCACAAAGGGGGCACTCAACGAATTATTGCTAAAAGCACCACAGCGATGTGAAGCAAGGAGAGACTCCATAAATACTGACTGTGTACTTGAACAGTAGTTTGTGCCTCCTGACCCAATCCAGCACTCCACTGTATGGTCATGCAGAACGTTACTAAGCCATGTCCTCCCTCTGAGTCAGATGCTTCATGGTAGAGTCACAAAAGCAATGTTCTCTCAACCACTCCCTGCACTAGAAGTTACCTACTAATACAGAGCTCCTATTCCCCATCATAACCTCCTTACACTCAGTCTAGAACCAGCCACTGAATATACACTGGCTCTCCCTGTTTCTCATGATTTAATTATTCACCTTAAATTGCAATATGGCTACCTCCAAAAAGTTTACCCATCTTTAGTTGTCTCTACTGCTTTCCTTATTATGGGAGATTGATACTCCAAATACACACACACACACACACACACACACACAACCACACACTCACTCTCTCACATATACATAAAACCAGTGATGAACTCTCTCCCAAACTCAGTAATATCATTTTATTTCAAAATATTTGCAATGTGTAAATTTCACAAGATACTGACCTTTCATTTAAAATTTAATTTAAGAAAGATTCTTCAGAAAAAAGTAATCTTTGAATGTTAGTTTAAAACTTTCAGAAGCACACACAAACAGCTTCATTTCTAGATTCAAGCAAGGCAAATATTTGCAAGTATTTTCTAATCTTTTTATGATTATTTAACTCAGAATAGCATATCTCTTTTCCCACTAGATGGTATATATTTAAAAGGTACTGAGATTATTGAAAAAGAAGGTAGGATTGGAAGTATTGACATGATTGTGGTCTGAAAATCTTCCCTTAATACATTGCCTGTGTTTTTGAGACAGATGTTTGGAGGACATGTTTTTTAGGGCGGAACCAGCAGAAGTGTAAAGCTATGGCTGGACACCTGTTAAGCCCTTCCATGCCATCTGCTTACAGGAGTGTACACATGACCTTAAAATGGCTGCTACTTTTGGAGGTCATTTACTAGGGTTGAGACTATACCTCCCACAACCATGAGACTTAAAAAGAGATTTATCTCAGAAGGCAGTGTTGTCTCTAAGCATGAGCTTCATTTTATGAGCTGAGCTCAAAGTCCCTGACATTTAGAAACGACAGTGTGTTAATGTGAGGTTCTTTTGAATAATCCTTCTTGGTTTTATCAGCTTTGTAAAATGTTACTAAGTGCAGTATTCAGTTTATGAAATGTTTTAACTGTTGAGAATGTGATATTGACCAGAAAGGATAGAGTCTTTAGGTAAGATTGATCAAAGATAGTTCAGTGAGTGACTGTTTTAAAACTAGAATGGTGGTGGTGGTGTTTGATGGTTTTGAAGAGAGATAGAAGGATTCTCTAGTTGTTGTTTTAAGATAAATGTTAAATTTTATGTCTTTTAAAAGGTTTTATATCATAACATTTTATGTTTGGAATTACAATGAATCAAGGAAATGTTTTTTAAAATATTCATTATTCATAGTTAAGGGAAATATAATTCTGCTATCTAAAAAGGAATTTAATGACTTCCAATACATCTTAATGTTAAACACTTATATGATTTTGGAATAGTTCTTGGAACTTTTATGAATGAATATCCCAAGAATGTGCATGTTTCTGTGTGTACAGATATGTTTGTCTGTGTTTGATTTAATGGAAGCCATGGACAAATTACTATCCCATATTTGAATAACTTGCTCAGTGTAAGAATCACTGAAAGAAAATAGGCATAGAAATTTTTAATAACTAGCTTCTAGTAGACTCATCAGAGAAAAATTATGATAGAGGAACTGAGACTTAAAAAAGCAAGCTTGGTAATGTCCTACTTTGGTTTATATGAGAAAGAAAAAATTAATTTAGCTTTTAAAATTATAATAACATTAACAGCAATAAAACACACCAGTGATTCTGAAACTACCTGAGGTTAAGTACCAGGTTTTGTTTTTTTTTTTTTGTTTTTTTTTTTTTGCTTTCATTCCAGTTCCTTAAGGACCAATACTTCAGTAAAAAATCATAAAAATCAATAACTAGAAATGGTCATTTTTTTAAGAAAACAAAGCCATACAAAAGTAGCCAAGGATTTTTATTGTTTCATTCAGAAGATGTTATCAGATTGCTATAAAAGTTATTAAATGCTTACCCTCACTTTATATACTTCTTTTATGGAAGAACAATAAAAACAATTTGTAGACTAGCTCTGGTCTGTGGCCACCTTTTAAATAGAATTGCTCTACAGCACCATGTATTAAACTGAGGACGTGGGTATATTCTCAGTGAGTTATGAAATACCTGCAGAAAAATAGTATATATTTATATATTAGGTATATCATATTTTATTTTGATGATAATATTAAAAATAGTATAAGTGCATTCTTTATTATCTGTCTGACCAGAAAGTACCAATGCATGATATAAGTGTCCACATCTGTGTTTGTGTTTTCAATCAAGTTGGCCACAAGTAATATTCTAAATGTCAAGGTCTGATGAATAAAGACAAGAGGATAAATAAAGAATGTGATATTTTGGAGAGTCACTTTTGTTAAATGGGAAAGCTGGGCCTTGAATAAAGTATTTTAATTCCAACTTTAATGTGCTTTATTTTAGTTTTAATACAAATGCATACCATAAATGAACTGATTTATGGGAATCTTTCATTTTGAAGCAGATTTTATCACTTCATACCATATGAGAAAGTAATAAAGCCAGACCCTTAATTCCACTGTTTTTCTATCACAACTTACATAATATTTACCCCTGTACTACTTTTATTTGTATAATTGCACATTTTAATGCAAAAGTAGAAGCCAGTAATCAAACATTTGTGAACTCCACCTTTGACTCAATGAGGAAGCACATTAAATGTAAATATTAGAGGCATGATCCATATTCTCAAGGTTTTTAATTTTCCTTCTTTTTGGGGGGTATGTAGGCAAAGAAGAGTTATAAGCATGTAAATGCAGAATAAGATTTTATTTATCAGTAGGCCAACTTATGTATTAATATTTCATAAATAAATATATAAGGAATTCAGAGAAGAGGAGGCTCAAGCTCAATTTGAGCTGGCTTCATCAATGGTAGCCTCACCAAGGAGCCCAACCAAACTTCAGTATGAATTGTGTTTCCCTCCTTTAAAATAAAAAAACATAGATGTACAGTTGACCCTTAAACAGGACAGGTTTGAACTGCACAGATCCACTTACACACAGATTTTTTCAATAAATATGTGTGACAGTGCTACATGGTCTGTGGTTGGTTGAATATATGGATGCAGAACCATGGACATGTAGAATCCACTGTAAAGTTTTACGTGAATTATTGACTCTGTGAACGGTCAGCACACCTAACCCCTGCCTTGTTCACGGGTCAACAGTATATTATGGCTATTTGAATGATTTTCTAACACTGAACATCTGAACATTAATTGTGATGTAAAAATAAACAGAAATGGTATGGACCTAACAGAAGCAGAAGATATTAAGAAGAGGTGGCAAGAATACACGGAAGAACTGTACAAAAAAGATCTTCACAACCCAGATAATCATGATGATCTGATCACTAATCTAGAGCCAGACATCTTGGAATGTGAAGTCAAGTGGGCCTTAGAAAGCATCACTACGAACAAAGCTAGTGGAGGTGATGGAATTCCAGTTTTCCAGTTGAGCTGTTTCAAATCCTGAAAGATGATGCTGTGAAAGTGCATATGAAACTCAATATGCCAGCAAATTTGGAAAACTCAGCAGTGGCCACAGGACTGGAAAAGGTCAGTTTTCATTCCAATCCCAAAGAAAGGCAATGCCAAAGAATGCTCAAACTACCGCACAATTGCACTCATCTCACATGCTAGTAAAGTAATGCTCAAAATTCTCCAAGCCAGGCTTCAGCAATATGTGAACCGTGAACTCCCTGATGTTCAAGCCAGTTTTAGAAAAGGCAGAGGAACGAGAGACCAAATTGCCAACATCTGCTGGATCACTGAAAAAGCAAGAGAGTTCCAGAAAAACATCTATTTCTGCTTTATTGACTATGCCAAAGCCTTTGACTGTGTGGATCACAATAAACTGTGGAAAAGTCTGAAAGAGATGGAAATACCAGACCACCTAAACTGCCTCTTGAGAAATCTGTATGCAGATCAGGAAGCAACAGTTAGAACTGGACATGGAACAACAGACTGGCTCCAAATAGGAAAAGGAGTCCATCAAGGCTGTATATTGTCACCTTACTTATTTAACTTCTATGCAGAGTACATCATGAGAAACGCTGGACTGGAAGAAACACAAGCTGGAATCAAGATTGCCGGGAGAAATATCAAGAACCTCAGATATGCAGATGACGCCACCCTTATGGCAGAAAGTGAAGAGGAACTAAAAAGCCTGTTGATGAAAGTGAAAGAGGAGAGTGAAAATGTTGGCTTAAAGCTCAACATTCAGAAAACGAAGATCATGGCATCCGGTCCAATCACTTCATGGCAAATAGATGGGGAAACAGTGGAAACAGTGTTAGACTTTCTTTTTTTGGGTTCCAAAATCACTGCAGATGGTGACTGCAGCCATGAAATTAAAAGACGCTTACTCCTTTGAAGAAAAGTTATGACCAACCTAGATAGTATATTCAAAAGCAGAGATATTACTTTGCCGACTAAGGTCCATCTAGTCAAGGCTATGGTTTTTCCAGTGGTCATGTATGGATGTGAGAATTGGACTGTGAAGAAGGCTGAGGGCCGAAGAATTGATGCTTTTGAACTGTGGTGTTGGAGAAGACTCTTGAGAGTCCCTTGGACTGCAAGGAGATCCAACCAGTCCATTCTGAAGGAGATCAGCCCTGGGATTTCTTTGGAAGGAATGATGCTAAAACTGAAACTCCAGCACTTTGGCCACCTCATGCAAAGAGTTGACTCATTGGAAAAGACTCTGATGCTGGGAGGGATTGGGGGCAGGAGGAGAAGGGGACGACCGAGGATGAGATGGCTGGATGGCATCACAGACTCGATGGACGTGAGTCTGAGTGAACTCTGGGAGATGGTGATGGACAGGGAGGCCTGGCGTGCTGCAATTCATGGGGTCGCAAAGAGTCGGACACGACTGAGCGACTGAACTGAACTGAACTGAAAAAATAAACTAAAAACTTTTGTAGATCCCACTAATTTAGTAATAAAGACTCTGGCAATTAGTTGTTTTCCTTAATGATTGCAGAAAACTGATTAAATTGCAAATCTTTTATTTGTAGATGAGTTTTCAGTATATCTACTTTTTATATAATGTCATCTCTCAGTGACAAAATATTACTTAGTGACGGATTTGGGAACGTATTAAAGTTATTTAGCATTCATTGCCATGGTACATGGTGATATATGCACTTCCATTTGTGCAATATGTCAATCACCTTGACAAAGGAAACGTCAGTAAACATTTTATCAATGAAGAATTTCCAGGGTCACATTGTAGCAGATGAGTTGGGACTGATATAGTTTCCCCAAACATCCCATTAAAATAGCTACACATAAACATGTGCTGGTATGCAATGTGATGTGCTGTGTAAATGTTTCCATTTAGGGAACTGTCCAGCATTAGTACTAAAAATACTCCACTTACTTTGTGCATATGCCAGGACTGAGTAAATCATTTCTCATCGGAAAAAGGGTCTATACCTAACTTTTCTAAATAGTATCTATTAAAATTGTCCTATATTATAAGAGAAAGGAAAGATTTTCCTGAAGGTTAAAAGTAGCAACATTTTTCTGACAGTATGTTCCCACTAAAAGAGGTGAAAAATTTAGAAGATATCTTGGTGTCCTCAAAAAGAAGTAAGAATACGTGATCACTATTAATTAAAAAACTGGGAACCCTAGGGAGAAAATTTAATGTTGAAGGGCAGAGGTGCAAAAGAACTTGTTAAAACAGGAAAGGAATGAGAGGAAAATCAAATGCAATGAGGAATCTAAAAGCTGCATTTAAAGGTATTATAATATGAAATGACACAGAAAACTGAACAAATTGTATCAGTCAATGAAGCAATGTCTCCAGAATACAAAGTAAAATAAAAATATATAAGAGAATGAATGAGTTGTAGGAGGCAGAAAATAGATATGTAACCTCATAAACACATCTGATTTAAATGAAGAAACCATAAAATCAGAAAGTGGTCAGTATATTTGCAACAAATAATTACAAAGATGCAATAATGGGAGTGATGTAGTCCAGGAACATGGCTGCAGTTCCTGAAACAGTCTTATGACCTAACTCCAATGCTGCTCTTCCATAATCAGAGGCATACTTGCCCCTCCAGGGACCCACCCAATGGGCTAGGCAAAAGTCAGGTCTATGGGCACCCCTGGTAATAGGTCCCAAGACACGACTGTTCCCTGAAGCAGATTTGAACATGCAGAAGAAAACTCAGTGACCCCAAAGACAAGCCATTTGAAATTATCCAGTTGGTAAAAAAAGAGTGAAAAAGAATGAAAAAAACCTACGTGATTTATCAACCACCATCAGGATAACCAGTATATGCATTAAGGGAGCACAAGAAGGAACAGAGAATGAGAAAGGGTCAGAAAGCTTATTTAAAGAAATAATGAGGAACATCTTCCAAAATTTGGAGAAGGTAATGAACATTCAGATCCATGATGTTCAGAGAACCTCTAGTAGGCTGAGCTCAAGACAACTTCAGTGAGACACTGAAACACATTATATTGTCAACAATCTAAGACAGACTTCCAGTTTCTGATTCCACACGTAAGGAACTTGGAGGATGCCTCTCCATCTTCACAGCAACTAAAAAGCTGAACAGACTGAAAAACCAACAGCTCTTCATGGGTCCACA
Organism: Budorcas taxicolor; assembly: GCF_023091745.1. NCBI lineage: Eukaryota > Metazoa > Chordata > Mammalia > Artiodactyla > Bovidae > Budorcas > Budorcas taxicolor. The sequence goes on along the minus strand of NC_068935.1, from coordinate 114,452,863 downwards.
AGAGAGATGAAGAAAGAATAAAGACAAAGACAAGGAAATAAAAAAGAGTCATGGCTCACCAGAGCGGAAACTCATGAATAATAACTGCTACAGAAAAGAGTACTGGGTAGGAAAACCTGAACTATAACTAACAAAAAGTTATCTTTTCTGACCACAGTGAAAGGAAACTAGAAGTTAATAACAGGAGGAAAGATGGGAAATTCACAATTATGTGGAAAGTAAACAACACACTTCTGAGAAATCAATGGAGCAAAAAAGAAAAGTGAAATTAGACAATACTTGAGATGATTAATCATACACTGAAGAGATATCTGCACTCCCATGTTCATTGCAGCATTAGTCACAATAACCAAGATACGAAACCAACGTAAGTGTCCATCGGTGAGATGAGTGGATAAAGAAAATTATACATATACACACTGGATTATTATTCAGGCGTAATAAAGAAATCCTGCTAATTGCAACAAATGGACGAACCTGGAAAACATTATGCTAAGTGAAATAATCCAAGTTTAGTTCAGTTCAGTCGCTCAGTCCTGTCCGACTCTTTGCGACCCCATGAATCGCAGCACACCAGGCCTCCCTGTCCATCAGCAACTCCTGGAGTTCACTCAGACTCACATCCATTGAGTCTGTGATGCCATCCAGTCATCTCATCCTCGGTCGTCCCCTTCTCCTCCTGCCCCCAATCCCTCCCAGCATCAGAGTCTTTTCCAGTGAGTCAACTCTTCGCATGAGGTATCCAAAGTACTGGAGTTTCAGCTTTAGCATCATTCCTTCCAAAGAAATCCCAGGGCTGATCTCCTTCAGAATGGACTGGTTGGATCTCCTTGCAGTCCAAGGGACTCTCAACAGTCTTCTCCAACACCACAGTTCAAAAGCATCAATTCTTCGGCACTCAGCCTTCTTCACAGTCCAATTCTCACATCCATACATGACCACAGGAAAAACCATAGCCTTGACTAGACGGACCTTAGTCGGCAAAGTAATGTCTCTGCTTTTGAATATACTATCTAGGTTGGTCATAACTTTCCTTCCAAGAAGTAAGCATCTTTTAATTTCATGGCTGCAGTCACCATCTGCAGTGATTTTGGAGCCCCAAAAAATAAAGTCTGACACTGTTTCCACTGTTTCCCCATCTATTTCCCATGAAAGGAAGACAGATACTGTATTAGCTTACTGCATGTTCTCATTATGTGGAATCTAAAAAGGTCAGATTCACAAAAGCAAATAGTAGAATGGTGGTTGCCAGAGCTGGGGAGTGGGGAAAATGAGGAGGTATTGGTCAAAGGCTACAAAGTTTCAGTTATGCAGGATGAATAAATCTTGTTGTTCAGGTCGTTCAGTCGTGTCTGACACTTTGCGACCCCATGGACTGAAGCACACCAGGCCTCCCTGTCCTTCACTATCTCCCAGAGCTTACTCAAACTCACATCCATTGAGTCGGTGATGCCATCCAACCATCTCATCCTCTGTCATCCCCTTCTTCTTCTTGTCTGACAAAATGTGGTCCACTGGAGAAGGGAATGGCAAGCCACTTCAGGGTTCTTGCCTTGAGAACCCCACAAACAGTATGAATAAATCCTGAAGAAGTATTATATACATCATGATGACTATAGTTAATAATATTCTATTGTGTATTTGAAATTTGCTAAGATAGTGTGTCTTAAGTGTTCAGTTCAGTTGCTCAGTCGTGTCCAACTCTTTGCAACCCCATGAACCACAGCACGCCAGGCCTCCCTGTCCATCACCAACTCCTGGAGTCCACCCATGTCCATTGAGTCAGTGATGCCATCCAACCATCTCATCCTCTGTTGTCCCCTTCTCCTGCCCTAGATCTTTCCCAGCATCAAGGTCTTTTCAAATGAGTCAGCTCTTTGCATCAGGTGGCCAAGGTATTAGAGTTTCAGCTTCAACATCAGTCCTTCCAATGAACACCCAGGACTGATCTCCTTTAGGATGGACTGGTTGGATCTCCTTGCAGTCCAAGGGACTCTCAAGAGTCTTCTCCAACACTTCAAAAGCATCAATTCTTCGGTGCTCAGCTTTCTTTATAGTCCAACTCTCACATCTAGCTCAAAAAAAAAAAAAGGTAACTATGCAAGGTAATTTATGTTAATTAGCTTGATAGTGGTAATCATTTCACAGTATGTATGTTTATCAAAACATCATGGGAACGTTCCTGGAGGTCCAATGGTTAAGACTTTGCCTTCCAATGCAGGGGAGGCAGGTTCGATCCCTGGTCTGGGAGCTAAGATCCCACATGCCTCATGGTCAAAAAACTAAAACATGAAACAGAAACAATATTGTAACAAATACAATAAAGGCTTTAAAAATGGTCCACATTAAAAAAGAAAACCTTAAAGAATAGTGTTGTACACATGAAATACATACAAGTTTTATTTATCAATTATGTCACAATAAAGATGCAGGAAAAATATGGGTCTAACTTATCTTAAGATGAGCAGACAAGTCAATGGATAGGACAAATGACCCTGAATTAAATAAGTTAAAAATATAAGTATTTGTATATACACAGACACACATATATAGAGACATACATATATGTATGTATTTTTATATAATAATTAAAGGAGCTTATATGAAAAATGAAACCATAAGACATGTGGAAAAGTTACTGGTTAATGAATCTCAAGATAGATAACAATTTTCCATGATTATTTTTTAATTAAAAAAGAAGAGAGGTGGTCCTCACAAGAGAAAAGATTCTGACTACATTAAAAAGAACAAAATCAAAAGATAAAAAACTTAATGATTAACTAGGTTAAGTATATTCAACAGGCATGAAGGGATTGAATTTCTAATACAAAAATTGTTCTATAAATCCACTTTTTAAAAGCAGCAAAACTGTGCTCGCTTCAGCAGCACATATACCAAAACTGGAACAATACAGAGAAGATTAGCATGGCCCCTGTGCAAGGATGACACGCAAATTCATGAACTGTTCCATATTTTTATGAAAGAGAAACACCCACAACCCAGATTACTGTACCCAGCAAGGATTTCATTCAAATATGAAGGAGAAATCAAAAGCTTTACAGACAAGCAAAAGCTGAGAGAATTCAGCACCACCAAACCAGCTCTTCAACAAATGCTAAAGGATCTTCTCTAGACAGGAAACACAGAAAAGGGTTATAAACTCGAACCCAAAACAACAAAGTGAATGCAAATGGGATCATACTTATCAGCAATTACCTTAAATGTAAATGGGTTGAATGACCCAACCAAAAGACAAAGACTGGCTGAATGGATACAAAAACAAGACCCCTATATATGCTGTCTACAAGAGACCCACCTCAAAACAAGGGACACGTACAGACTGAAAGTGAAGGGCTGGAAAAAGATATTTCATGCAAATGGAGACCAAAAGAAAGCAGGAGTAGCAATACTCATATGAGATAAAATAGACTTTGAAATAAAGTCTGTGAAAAGAGACAAAGAAGGACACTACATAATGATCAAAGGATCAAGAAGAAGATATAACAATTATAAATATATATGGACCCAACATAGGAGCACTGCAATATGTAAGACAAATGCTAACAAGTATGAAAGGGGAAATTAACAATAACACAATAATAGTGGGAGACTTCAATACCCCACTCACACCTATGGATAGATCAACTAAACAGAAAATTAACAAGGAAACACAAACTTTAAATGATACAATGGACCAGTTAGACCTGATTGATATCTATAGGACATTTCACCCCAAAACAATGAATTTCACCTGTTTCTCAAGTGCACACGGAACCTTCTCCAGGATAGATCACATCCTGGGCCATAAATCTAGACTTCGTAAATTCAGAAAAATTGAAATCATCTCAAGCATCTTTTCTGACCACAATGCAGTAAAATTAGATGTCAACTACAGGAAAAAACTATTAAAAATACAGACATATGGAGGCTAAACAACACACTTCTGAATAACCAAAAAATTACAGAAGAAATCAAAATATGCATAGAAATGAATGAAAATGAAAACAAAACAACCCAAAACCTATGGGATTCAGTAAAAGCAGTGCTAAGGGGAAGGTTCATAGCAATACAAGACTACTTAAAGAAACAGGAAAGAAATCAAATAAATAACCTAACTCTATACCTAAAGCAACTAGAAAAAGAAGAAATGAAGCACCCCCCAGGGTTAGTAGAAGGAAAGAAATCATAAAAATTAGGGCAGAAATAAATGCAAAAGAAACAAATGAGACCATAGCCAAAATCAACAAAGGTAAAAGCTGGTTCTTTAAGAAGATGAATAAAATAGACAAACCATTAGCCAGATTCCTCAAGAAAAAAAGGGAGAAGAATCAAACCAACAAAATTAAAAATGAAAATGGGGAAATCACAACAGACAACACAGAAATACAAAGGATCATAAAAGACTACTGTCAGCAACTATATGCCAATAAAATGGACAACTTGGAAGAAACAGACAAATTCTTAGAAAAGTATAACTTTCCAAAACTGAACCAAGAAGAAATAGAAAATCTTAACAGACCCATCACAAGCAAAAAAATCGAAACTGTAATCAGAAATCTTCCAACAAACAAAAGCCCAGGACCAGATGGCTTCACAAATTTAGAGAAGAGCTAACATCTATCCTTCTCAAACTCTTCCAGAAATGCAGAGGAAGGTAAACTTCCAAGCTCATTCTGTGAGGCCACCATCACCCTAATACCAAAACCAGACAAAGATGCACAAAAAAAGTGGCATGGCTGATTCATGTCAATGTATGGCAAAAACCACCACAATATTGTAAAGTAATTAGCCTCCAATTAAAATAAATTTTTTAAGAAATGAAAAGAAAAAGAAAAAAGAAAAGCAGCAAAGTACATGATTGATCAGGTTAAAAAATGATAAGAATAAATAAAATGGTCAAGAAATTTCTGGACTGTTTTCAACATCATGAATAATTTGGTAATCAAAGATATGCTAATCAAAATGATAAGATTATAATTTTTCCTGATAATATTATCAACAGTTTTGTAAAATAGACACCTTCATATCCTACTGCTCAGAGTAAGATTAGTAAAACTTTCATGCAACACCTACAGGGAATTTTAGGTCTAAAGGTTCACAAACATGATCTAACATTTCAAATATGAGCAATATACCCTTAAGAAAGTAATTAGACTCTTACAAAGACTTACATAATAGGAGCTTTGTCCCAGTGGTATTTATAGTAGCAAAAAATTTAAATTACCCAAATCACAAGCAATAGAGTAATTATGCCATGATCATTCAATGAAAATTTAAGATGCCTTAATAGTATGCAGCATGATAATTTACTTTTTTCCAATAAGTGAGCTGTCCCTTTTTTTTTGGATTAGGAATTTTTAAAAAAATATGATCTCACATATAATTTTAACATAGCAGATAAAAGCAACATTGTATTAGGGTAAATTTATTTAATGATTACTAATCTTTTAAAATTTATAGAGTTGAAATAAAGCTCATCATATTATTTTCAGTAATGCTCCATGTGTGTTTGAAAAGCTTTCATGTTCTGAAATTGTTGGATACATTAGATCAAGCTAGTTGGTTGCATATCTCAAATTTTATATATTGTGCTAATTTTTCTTTTTTTTTTTAATTTTTCTTTTTTGTTTTCGCCTGCTGTATCTATCAGTTGGCAGGAGGAATTTTGAAAACATTTACTCACCTGGCCTATTTGTGTATTTGTCTTCACAATCTGTCAAGTTTTTTTTTATATATTTTGACAGTGTATTTTGAGATGCATAATTGTATAGTCTCAGTATGTATTCTAGATATGTCTTTCTGATAAGGTGAAATTCTTACTATTATATGGTGGCCTTCTTTATATCTAATAATACCTTTTCTTTAAAGTCTATTTCATGTATTATTAATATTGGCAGGCCAGCTTCATTTTATTTGTATTTGCTATAAATGAATATTTTATATTCTATTTTGTGCACTTTTAATTTAGATGTGCCACTTATGAAGACATTTAGTTGGATTTGATCTTTCCGTTCCTGTCTGAAAATCCTTGTTAACTAGAATTTTTAGTTCATTTTTAATTGGTATTTACTGGAAGAAATGAACAGATTCTTTGAAAAGTTCAATCTTCCAAGACTGAACCAGGAAGAAATAGAAATTATGAACAACCCAATTACAAGCACTGAAATTGAAGCTGTGATCAAAAATCTCCCAAAACACAAAAGTCCAGGACCAGATGGCTTCACAGGAGAATTCTATCAAACATTTAGAGAAGAGCTAATGCCTTCTCCTTCTAAACTCTTTCAAAAAAATTGCAAAGAAAGGAACACTTCCAAACTCATTCTACGAGGCCACCATCACCCTGATACCAAAACCAGACAAAGGCAACACAAAAAAAGAAAACTACAGGCCAATATCACTGATGAACATAGATTCAAAAATCCTTAACAAAATTTTAGCAAACAGAATTCAGCAACATATCAAAAAGCTCACACACCATGATCAAGTTGGGTTTATTCCAGGAATGCAAGGATTCTTCAGTATATGCAAATCAATCAATGTGATACACCATATTAACAAATTGAAAGATAAAAACCATATAATAATCTCAATAGCTGCAGAAAAAGCCTTTGACAAAATTCAGCACCCAGTTATGATTAAAACTCTTCAAAAAATGGGCATAGAAGGAACCTATCTCAACATAGTAAAGGCCATATATGATAAGCCTACAGCAAACATTTTTAATTGGTATTTGGAATCATCTCTACCATATTTTGTGCTTTCTATTTACCTGACATTTTTTATGTGTCATTTTCTCTGACTTTTTTCCTTCTTTCATGCTGACTGAGTTTAGAAGTTTTATACTTTATCTCTGTTCTTTCCATTATATCCTAGAAAATTTGCATATACACTTAATTTAGGGAAGTTTACTTTTAGCTATATTTTTATTCTCCATCAGAAAAAAAGTAAAAACTTTGGAAGACTTTGTTTCTGCTGCTTTTCTCAACTTTTCTTATTGCTGCTCAGTATCTTAGACTTTTTTTAATTCATGAAAGGTGGATTGTTATTGCTTTATACAGCCAATATTTGTTTAGGTAGGCACTAGACTAGAAGTTCCATGAAGGCAGGAATTTTCATTATGGTAGTTATTCTTTGCTATACTTCGAGTACTTAAAACAAGGCCTACCACATAGTCATTACTCATAAATAATTATTGAATCTGTTGATTGAATATACTCAAGTATTTAACACTTTTTCTCACATCATACCTTCCTGTACCCCTCTGTAATCATTTTATTAGTGCCTGAAGATTAATTCTTTATACTTTCCTTCAGTGAGGGTTAACTGCTACCAAATTCATTCTGTCTGTTGTCTAAAATGTTTGTAGTTTTCATTCATGAAAGGTACATTTAGTTCTAATTTCTTTTCAGCACAGTGAAATATTATTCCACAGGCTTTTGACTTCCATTGCTGACTCTGAGAATTTGTTTGTAAAGTTCGATATAAGTACTCTTGAAGGTACTCTGTCTCTTCTCTATTTTAAAAGTTTTCTCTTTGTATTTAATTTCATATAATTTCATTATACATACCCTTCAGAGGATTTCCTTTTATTTATCCTTTCTGAGAGTCATTAGTGTTCATGAATCTGGGAATTGGTATCTTTCATCTGTTATGAAAGTTCTCAGATGTTATCACTTCAGATATATGTCAGTCCCATTCTTGCATTCTTTTTCTCTTATGGAACTCTGCTTAGAATAAGACATATCTTCTTACTTTATTCTCCATATCTCCAGCCCTATTTTATATTTTCCATGTTTTCGGTTTTATTCTGCATTGTAGAATATATCTTCAAATCTAAATTTCAAATCACTAATTATTTCTTTAGATGTTAACCTAAACATTCAACTATTCAATCATTTTTATATTCAATGATAATATTTTTTATTTCTGAAAGTTATAGTATTTTCATTTCCAAATCTGCTTTGTCATTTTCCATAGTCTCTTGCCTCTTATTCATATACTCACCGCTTCCTTTTCTTTTCATAGCATGTTAAACATACTTTATACTCAGTCTTTAATGATTCAAATATCCCAGTAATTTGTTAAAAGTTACTGTCTATATTTTCTTCTGGTTCTCAGTATGCTGCCTGGGGAGGACTTCATGATGGAATGTTGAGTAAGCAAAATAATACACAACTTAATTGTTCACCCTATGGTAACAATTTTATAAATATTCAAAGACAAAGAAGACAAACTAAAATATTTACAATTGTTAGTAACCTTAGGAAAGTGGAATTGCAGGTAATTTTTATTTTCTGTTTTATTCTTTTATTCATAGTCCATATTCTCTACCATGAATATGCATTCACTTCTCTCACAAAAAATATTTTAGAAAATGACTCGAAGGAACTTTCCCAAATAATTCCTTTTATCTTTCAATAAGATGGCTTTTTAAAGAATCCTCTCATAGAAGATTTCAAGCAGGTCAAGAAAATTGTTCCAAACTGCTGAGAGTCTTATGATGAATGTGACAAGGTTATATTCCAACTTTTGACATGTTCATCATTAACGTTTCACTGGTCCCTGGCCTATCTGAATGAAGAGATGAATTCATTAGAGATGGGTAAATAAAAAAGTGATTTTCTCTCTAAATTAATATAATGACACACTTTCATGATGAATTTTCTAAATCATTTCAGGTTATACCTTCCTCTCTGTGAGTTCAATTATCTTTGTCATAAAAATCTTTTTTTTTCCATAGACAACCTTTACCCATTTTTCATAGCCTAATTTAACTGTAAAGCTGTTAACATCCCATTTTAAAGCTGATGATAAATTGCCTTTTAACCTATTTGAAATTTTTGAAATTAGGTGGTATAATATTCATAGATATAACCTTACCAATTATGAGAAGAAAAAAATGAAAACATAAATATGGCTCTAACCTTGAAACCTGACAGGCGTTTGGATAAGAAAGAGATGAGCTTTTTCATGTATTTTAATTTGTCTAGACTCATAGCCCTGTGTGTCCCTGTTATGATTAGACCTTCTTAACATTTGTCTCCTACTAAATGTGTGGGAAACATATGTTTCCTATTGTTCGTGACTCAATTAAAAAAATTGCATAATCTAACAGTTTCAACAGTAAAGAAAATTAACATTAGCATTTCCTGGTTATTTGTATATATGCTTCACACCTTTTTCTTTGTAAGCAATCAAAATAGTGTGAAAATTCAGACTGAGGCTTAGAACAACAGTGTCTCTTACCCTAAGTCTCTTAGAAAAGGTCTCTAAAATTAATCACAGTGAGCACCATATCTTATATTTTAAATGAATACCTTCTAACACCTTTTTAAATTATACCATGCCATCTACTAACCAAATCCATTATTCTGACATAAAATAGTAAGCAACTTGTAAAACCATAAGAAGAATATCTTTTTAAAAATTAATCTGTTTGGGGCTTTTATTTTTGTGAGCCATTATTTTCTAGCATTTTAACAATTCATGTGTATTCCAACTATCAATGATGCATGTTCATATACTATTTTTTTAAAAGGGCTTTTTTCCTCCTTTTTCTGACATTTGCTTCTACCCCATGGTTTTTGTTGTAGTAATCCAATATCATTTTGTAAATGAAGTTCTGCAGTACCCTGTATGATAATATCATTTATCCTTCTGTCTTGTTACCAAGAACTTAGTGTGAGGGGTTTTATTATAGTCATTTATTCTCTCTCTGTCTTTCTCTCTCTCTCTCTCTGTGATACATTTGAGAACATTAAAGCCCCAGTCAGGTATTTCAATTCCTATATGCCATCTCAACTATAATTTGGGAACAGTGGGAGCATAGGACACATTGTCCTCTTTGCTTTTGCACAATATCTTTTGGCTTGAATGGAGTCTTCTTCTATTTCCTGCACAATTAGCATAGCATTCACTTCAGTTTCAGGGATCCCTTAGCCTGCTTTGGTGGTATCAGCCTGTTGGCCTCATAGATTACAACACATCTCACAGTACGTATTTCTTGGTTGTCCCTGTATAATGTGGCTGGTGAAGTTACACTTGCTTACCAATTTTGTAGAAATACTTCCCAGTTGATCTGCACTGTACCTGTGGTTCATTTCCCTGGGTTGGTAAAACCCTTAACTGGAAGGAGTGTGAGATATAATGCATTTTCTTAGCACATTCTTGGTAGCAAGTTGGCTCTAAATGTGCTGATGCATATAGTGTATTTCTACATTGATGTCTCTATGGGAAATTCCATTTAATTTGAGTTACAAGCAGCAAAGATAACAGTAATAGCATAAATGCAAAGAACTTTTAGAGGACAAAAATTTCAGATGATTCATAAGAATTAAGGTATTTTTGGCTACAAGTAACAGAAATTGATTCCAACTGACTAAAAAAATAAAGAACAAAAGATCTTACTTGACTGGAAGGAAGTTCAGTGGTGGAGTAGGCTTCAGGGCAGAGGGATTCAGCAATGTTATCAAGGGCCCCAGTGCTTTCTATCTCTCTGCTCATAATTCCAAGTGTGGCTTTATCCTCTGTGTAGCAGGATGACTGCAGCAGTCCTCAGCATCATATCTACATCCAGTAATATCCAGGGGACATTCCTATGGCTATCTCATAGGGGCAAGGAATTTTCCTTTTCTCACTGAACGAATTCCCATTCAGGTCAAAATGGGAACATATGCTTATTCCAGAACCAATCATAGGCAAGATTACTCTTGAAAGAATCCCTTCCTAAAATTGGGGTGAGTTCAGTTTCCCTTGAGACCTATGGCTACATGGAATTAAGGATATATCTAATTGAAATTGAGTTTCTAAGATACAAAAAAGTGGATAAATGAATGCTAAATAGACAAAAATAGTCTCTACTACCTGGTTGTATCGCTAACATTGGACCCTGAAAAAATACAGAGGGAAATGAGAGTCACTGTGGCCAACTTGCTATGATCAGCATGTGTTTTCTGAAGCATAGGTTGACAAAAAGAAAAGGGCAATGCGATTGCCTATCTTTTAGCCTGAAGCTCACATAATTAATATAATTCTTTAGTGAGCAGATACTATATAGCTTGGCTCACTCAACATCCTTTCTATCCCCCTTTTCCTGTTCTTTGGTGATTGTAAAGTACTGTCCTTGATTTCATAGCCTCTCAAACAGCTTGCATTGGCCATGAGCAGAGTTATGACCATTGAAGTTTAAGAAGGCACTGGAACAGGCTGCCTTTCCAGGAAATAAATGTTACATTTGGCTATGGTGTTCAGAAGTACAATGTCTGCCTTGAAACCAGGAAAATAAACGTCACATATTAAACATGGTGGAATAAGAAGGAGCCTACGGTCTCAATGGCATCACTGAGCTGCTCGACGATGAGCAGCCCTGATCTATCTACCCTCAGGGTTATGTGAGGAGATACCAGTCACAGTAGTAGCTGAAAGTGATAGTAGAAAATATAGATTATCCAAATCATTTCTATACATGTATTCATTTTATCTCACTGAATTTAGCCTTTTGTTGTTTCCCAAAGGCCAAATTAGAGAAATTCCTTAAATAGCATGTATCACAAATACCTTAACTAGTAAACCCAGGAAACCAACTAATCATGCTCTTGGTGCCTAAGCAGAGATAATGGCCATTTATATGAATAAAACTTTGCAGGCACAACTGCCACGTGAACCACCACAAGCTTCACAAATCAGCAGTCCAGTTTGAGCCCACATGTCAGACTTACACTGACTGCAACTTAAGTGAGCAAACAACAGTTAATTCTCTTTTATCATGTAAACTGATCCTGAGATAGGTCTGAAAACATTAATATGCATGAACGGGGTTGTATGACATCAAGGAAATGAAGATTTATTTAAGGATACTTTGTTCAACAATAATATTTGTGCTCCATAACAGTCAAATAGTAAGCAGACTGTCTTCTTTTACTTGGTTAAAAGCACATTGCTTAGAAAATAGAACTTTTGACTACAATGCAACCAGATGATAAAGATGTTAGCTGGAGGGAAATTTGTTCTCTACCAATACATAAAAAGTACCTTTAAAATACACCATTATGACACACAGCAACTATTTTTAGTTTAGTATTGCAAACTCCTCAACTACTTTTATACCACGGTTTCATTCCATTTGCTTCTCAACTCTTCCTACTGGGACTTCTGCAGTCTGTTGAGGGTTTCCATTACCTTTGAAAAACAAAACCAGCAATCGTTTTTCAAAAGACATTAATGTTGTCAGTATATAATTATTGCTGGTATTAAGCATTCAATATGTTACTGAATGTAATGCACACACAGACTGCCTTCCCATTGGGATAAACTAACATTCCCACAAAGGGGGAAAAAAAGGTATTAAAAGAAAGACTTTTTAAAAGTTCTCCACTATAAATGTGATCTTAGGTAAAATTGGGACAAAGAGGTCCCTGTGAGATATTTTACCAGAATAGTTCCGTTAAAGGTAAGATTCTGCTATATTTGGAATCTGATTTCCATCAAAATAGCTCATAATTGTCTAATTTCCTGCAGGTAAAACAGAAATGGAAGGATGAATCTAGATAAACATGAAGGGGCTTTTGTCCATGCTCATTTACAAAGTTGGGCTTCCCTGGTGGCTCAGATGGTGAAGAATTCAGTTGCCAGTGCAGGAGACCTGGGTTTGATCCCTGGATCCGGAAATCCCCTGGAGAAGGAAATGACAACCCACTCCAGTATTCTTACCTGAGAAATCCCATGAACAGAGGAGCCTGGCAGCTACAGTCCATGGGGTTGTAAAAGAGTCGGACATGACTGAAATGAGTAAACAACAAACAAATTCATAACCTTAAAAGTGTTAATATAAGCTGCTTCATGGTACATGGATAGTTTATTCTCCTCAGGAATACCAACCATTAACATCGTATATCACAAGAGAAAGATAAAGTGTTCAGGATTCAGTAATATACTGGGGAATCTGTCACTAATAGATGTATGTAAAATTCAAAGACAGTGACTTTAAAATGTTTATATTACTATTTTTAGCAGTGTAATCCTTTCTTGAAACCAGAGATACAGAGAAGCCAGTGCAGAATACAGATAAAAACAGAGCTTATGGTACAGCAGAGCTGGCATTTAAAGTCTGGTCTTCTTAGCTCACACATCCCCTGAGCAGGCTCCTGAGGCACCTCTGAAGAAGTATTAGAATCCATCATAAGGTCCCAAAGACATTTGAGACACTAATGTTTCCTCCTCTATCCCTAATCATTGTACCTATTTTAGCTTCCCCGTGGGGATGATTTACATGGCCAACAACTGGGCAGAAGGATCCCTCTCCTGGGACCAATACAGTATTGTAAAGAAAAAAAATAAAATTTAAAAAAATAATAATAAAAAAAGAAAAATCATCAGTGGAAAAAAAATAAATAAACTGCACTTCCTATTGTCTCTCTAGTCCTCTTAAGATATCTGATTAGTGGTATACAGGGGGTGTCTTAGGGTTCTTTGTAATTTCCTAATCGGAAGTTCCAACTCACACTTACTGTTTTCATAGCTGTATAAAGTTGATACTGTTATCAGATGACTACACAATAGAGATCTTTTTAAAAATATTGACTTACTTATTTGGATGTGCCAGATCTTAGTTGAGACCTGCAAATTCTTAGTTGCAGCATGTGGCATCTAGTTCCCTGACCAGGGATTGAACCCAGGCCCCCTGCATTGGGAGCATGGAGTCTTAGCCACTGGTCCACCAGCGAAGTCACCCCAAAATAGAGATCTTTTTCCCTTCTTTTTTTTCCCCTGTTTACTTTTTCTCATGTATCATATAGCACTGGATACTCTCGTAGTCAGTGTGTACGTTGTACACATACACGTGTGTTTCCTGACTTGAAGTTTAAAACCCTCCAGTTAGTTTTGGGCCAATTCTGAGAAGTCCACAGAGCTTATATTAGTATTGCTTTAAAACCTTGCTGTTGAAACCTATAAAAACAGAGTGAACTTTAGAAATGGAGTAACTATGCTATTTTGTTCTGTTGCCCTAAGTCCTTTAAGCAGAGAGACTAGCCTCTGTGGGAAGCATAAGGAACCACATGAGATGTGGCACTGTCACAGATGCTGTTTTCCTGTAAACTGCCTGAAAACCACTTCTTATATTTCAGGCCACCTGGAGTCCCCGTTTATGCCTTTACTTCAGATTGAATACACATCTTCATTTTTCCGAGTTAACACTTGGGCTTCTCTTGGATACATTAGGCTTTTTGTACCGTACCAACAGTATACACATAGTCTCTGATGTATTGGGGTGTATTCAGTTAGAGTTAGGTGGCAAACTCAATGCGGTTGTGGGGAGAGAGAACATGATATGGCTGCAAGGGGGAGTGGGGATCTGCCCAACTTGACCTGTGACCTTTGATAAAGGGACACAACCAAACAAAGAATGCTGAGCAGAGAGCTGGGGAAATAAATGTCTTGACCCCATTCTGTCCCACTCTTCTGCTGGCACTTCCCATTGGTCATACCCAAACTAAAGCTGAAGTCATCTTCTGGGGCAGGTAAAGAAAGATTGAAAAGTAGAGTAGTAAATGGGGGTGGGGGGAGGGAAAACTAGCATTCTTGTAAATGCCTTTTCTGTCTAAACCTTCTTATCTGGAAATGTGTGTGTGTGTGTGTGTGTGTGTGTGTGTGTGTGTGTGTGTGTGTGTGCAGGCTCAGTCATGTCCAACTCTTTGTGACCCCATTGACTGTAGTCTGCCAGGTTCCTCTGTCCATGGGATTTTCCAGAAAAGAACACTGGGGTAGGTTACCATTTCCTCCTCTAGGGGATCTTCCCAACCCAGGGATCAAACCCGTGTTTCCTGTGCTTCCTGCTTTGGCAGGCAGATCTTTATCACTGAGCCATCTGAGCTTCCCTAATATCAATAACAAAAGCTATTATTTATCTCAAATTTGCCATATTCCAGTTTCTATAGTAAGCATTCTATAGGCACTAGTTAAAATCTGAGTACTATTTTTCTTCTCATTTTACCTACAAAGAGTGTGTAAATTACGGAGTTTATTTTTCAAGAACTTAAATACAAGTAAATATGAGTCAGGTCTTGAACCTAAGTAGGACTCTAAAACTCATGTTTTTCATTAATTTTTATGTAGTCTCTGATTGGTACCCCAGTTGCATTCTCAGTCAGCTGAGAATGGTTTTCTCAGTTGGAATTCTTGAAATCTTAGACTGCATTGGACAATCCTTTCCTTTATTTTTTTATTTTTTATAAAGTTATATTGAAGTATAGTTGATGAACAATCTCTTTAACATATAAGGTTGAAACTATAGAGCTCCATATTGTCACTTAATTGTGACAACATTAATAAGAAAACCATAAAGCTTTTCCCTTTTGTAGGAGGATGATATAACATACAGAAGTCTGGGGAGAAGACTAAAGAAATCCAGTAGTATCCACAGATCTAAGCACTTAGCAGTTAAAATGATGAATGGGTGACCATCCAGAAATTGAAAAAATCCTTACCTCTTATTCATACAGACAAATAGTAATGTAACCAACCTGATGTTGCCCCATTAGTAATCAATTATTTCTCTCTGAGTCAGGTACCATAGAGAATGAATTTCAAAGTCACATCCTTACTTAGAACATTAGTTTATTTTCCCCAGGTTACTTACAAAATACCACTTATTTATGACAAATTTTGATCATGACACAACCCACGTCATTAGCATGGCATTTAAGAGTCTAGTTTCAAGCTCTTTCTATTCAAATGGCTAGGACTAGAGCTATATAGAAAATTAATTTAACATTTTAATATGTGAAACTATTTTCTGCTGCAATAATGGCTTTCTTTTCAAAAGGGAAAGTTTTGTTATCTAAAGACACTCATTTTTCTGAACTAGAATGGACATAATCCTATACCTTAGACATTTTATTGTTAGCACTCTAGCTTTCTATTGAATTAGACTGAAAGATAGGTTGGCTCTCAGCGGGACTTCACTTTCTGGTGAGAGCAAGTTGACACTGATCTGAATTATCTTGTATGCTTGTTGAATATACCATCCAAGCTTCCAACAATGTGTGTTTGTGTAACATATAAGTATCAGAGTGAGGGGAAATTTGCCTTAGTTATCTTCCAAATCCTTGCTTACACTCATTCATATAGAAGCCAAAAAATGAAGTCTAAGATTTCAGTTTTCTTATATTTATTATTCTTATATTTAACATCATTTCCAAGGTAAGAGAAACCCAAGTAAGATGGTAGGTGCTGCAAGAGGGCATCAGAGGGCAGACACACTGAAACCATACTCACAGAAAACTAGTCAATCTAATCACAACTAGGATCACAGCCTTGTCTAACTCAATGAAACCAAGCCATGCCTGCGAGGCAACCCAAGACAGGTGGGTCATGGTGGAGAGGTCTGACAGAATGTGGTCCACTGGAGAAGGGAATGGCAAGCCACTTCAGTATTCTTGCCTTGAGAACCCCATGAACAGTATGAAAAGGCAAAATGATAGGATACCGAAAGAGGAACTCCCCAGGTCATTAGGTGACCAATATGCTACTGGAGATCAGTGGAGAAATAACTCCAGGAAGAATGAAGGGATGGAGCCAAAGCAAAAACAATACCCAGTTGTGGATGTGACTGGTGATAGAAGCAAGATCCAATGCTGTAAAGAGCAATATTGCATAGGAACCTGGAATGTCAGGTCCATGAATCAAGGTAAATTGGAAGCGGTCAAACAAGAGATGGCAAGAGTGAACGTCAACATTCTAGGAATCAGCGAACTAAAATGGACTGGAATGGGTGAATTTAACTCAGATGACCATTATATCTACTACTGTAGGCAGGAATCCCTTAGAAGAAATGGAGTAGCCATCATGGTCAACAAAAGAGTCCAAAATGCAGTACTTGGATGCAATCTCAAATGACAGAAAGATCTCTGTTCGTCTCCAAGGCAAACCATTCAATATCACAGTAATCCAAGTCTATGCCCCAACCAGTAACGCTGCAGAAACTGAAGTTGAATGGTTTTATGAATACCTACAAGACCTTTTAGAACTAACACCTAAAAAAGATGTCCTTTTCATTATAGGGGACTGGAATGCAAAAGTAGGAAGTCAAGAAACACCTGGAGTAACAGGCAAATTTGGCCTTGGAATGCAGAATGAAGCAGGGCAAAGACTAATAGAGTTTTGCCAAGAAAATGCACTGGTCATAGCAAACACCCTCTTCCAGCAACACAAGGGAAGACTCTACACATGGACATCACCAGATGGTCAACACCGAAATCAGATTGATTATATTCTTTGCAGCCAAAGATGGAGAAGCTCTATACAGTCAACAAAAACAAGACCAGGAGGTGTCTGTGGCTCAGATCATGAACTCCTTATTACCAAATTCAGACTCTAATTGAAGAAAATAGGGAAAACCGCTAGACCATTCAGGTATGACCTAAATCAAATCCCTTATGATTATACAGTGGAAGTAAGAAGTAGATTTAAGGGCCTAGATCTGATAGATAGAGTGCCTGATGAACTATGAAATGAGGTTCATGACATTGTACAGGAGACAGGGATCAAGACAATCCCCATGGAAAAGAAATGCAAAAAAGCAAAATGGCTGTCTGGGGAGGCCTTACAAATAGCTGTGAAAAGAAGAGAGGTGAGAAGCAAAGGAGAAAAGGAAAGATATAAGTATCTGAATGCAAAGTTCCAAAGAATAGCAAGAAGAGATAAGAAAGCCTTCTTCAGTGATCAATGCAAAGAAATAGAGGAAAACAACAGAATGGGAAAGACTAGAGATCTCTTTAAGAAAATTAGAGATACCAAGGGAACATTTCATGCAAAGATGGGCTCGATAAAGGACAGAAATGGTATGGACCTAACAGAAGCAGAAGATATTAAGAAGAGGTGGCAAGAATACATGGAAGAACTGTACAAAAAAGATCTTCACGACCCAGATAATCATGATGATGTGATCACTCATCTAGAGCCAGACATCTTGGAATGTGAAGTCAAGTGGGCCTTAGAAAGCATCACTACGAACAAAGCTAGTGGAGGTGATGGAATTCCAGTTGAGCTGTTTCAAATCCTGAAAGATGATGCTGTGAAAGTGCTGCACTCAATATGCCAGCAAATTTGGAAAACTCAGCAGTGGCCACAGGACTGGAAAAGGTCAGTTTTCATTCCAATCCCAAGGAAAGGCAATGCAAAAGAATGCTCAAACTACCACACAATTGCACTCATCTCACATGCTAGTAAAGTAATGCTCAAAATTCTCCAAGCCTGGCTTCAGCAATATGTGAACCGTGAACTTCCTGATGTTCAAGCTGGTTTTAGAAAAGGCAGAGGAACCAGAGATCAAATTGCCAACATCCACTGGATCATGGAAAAGCAAGAGAGTTCCAGAAAAACATCCATTTCTGCTTTATTGACTACGCCAAAGGCTTTGACTGTGTGGATCACAATAAACTGTTGAAAATTCTGAAAGAGATGGGAATACCAGACCACCTGACCTGCCTCTTGAGAAATCTATATGCAGGTCAGGAAGCAACAGTTAGAACTGGACATGGAACAACAGACTGGTTCCAAATAGGAAAAGGAGTATGTCAAGGCTGTATATTGTCACCCTGCTTATTTAACTTCAATGCAGAGTACATCATGAGAAACGCTGGACTGGAAGAAACACAAGCTGGAATCAAGATTGCCGGGAGAAATATCAAGAACCTCAGATATGCAGATGACGCCACCCTTAAGGCAGAAAATGAAGAGGAGCTAAAAAGCCTGTTGATGAAAGTGAAAGAGGAGAGTGAAAGAGTTGGCTTAAAGCTCAACATTCAGAAAACGAAGATCATGGCATCCGGTCCCATCACTTCATGGGAAATAGATGGGGAAACAGTGGAAACAGTGTCAGACTTTATTTTTTTGGGCTCCAAAATCACTGCAGATGGTGACTGCAGCCATGAAATTAAAAGACGCTTACTCCTTGGAAGAAAAGTTATGACCAACCTAGATAGTATATTCAAAAGCAGAGACATTACTTTGCTGACTAAGGTCTGTCTAGTCAAGGCTATGGTTTTTCCTTTGGTCATATATGGATGTGAGAGTTGGACTATGAAGAAGGCTGAGGGCCGAAGAATTGATGCTTTTGAACTGTGGTGTTGGAGAAGACTCTTGAGAGTCCCTTGGACTGCAAGGAGATCCAACCAGTCCATTCTGAAGGAGATCAGCCCTGGGATTTCTTTGGAAGGAATGATGCTAAAGCTGAAACTCCAGTACTTTGGCCACCTCATGCGAAGAGTTGACTCATTGGAAAAGACTGATGCTGGGAGGGATTGGGGGCAGGAGGAGAAGGGGACGACCAAGGATGAGATGGCTGGATGGCATCACGGACTCGATGGACGTGAGTCTGAGTGAAATCCAGGAGATGGTGATGGACAGGGAGGCCTGGTGTGCTGCAATTCATGGGGTCGCAAAGAGTCAGACACGACTGAGCGACTGAACTGAACTGAACTAAGAATAACAATCTGGATACTTTCTCTCATGTCTTACTTATTGGTTTTTTGAAATCATGTGAATATGATTGTCAAGAAAATGCATTTAATTATTACTGCCTCTAAATAAATTCAGACTAAAACATATGTGGTCAGTATTTGCAGAAAATTATTCCATGTAGCAAGCATGTAAATATTGTAATGTTAAAGAACTAATAGAATTAATTAACAGTGGAGTTTTATCATGTGTAAATCAAAGACGATCAATAAATTATTGACAGTAGAGAAATGTATATATCTGTAATTTATATAAAAGACTTGAAATTTTTCAAACCTCTTTTGTCTTCATGTTTAAAATATAATTTTTTCTTTTTATGTCTGCATAGTATCATTTAGGTATTCTGAAGGTTAATCTGGTAAAAATCTTCCCGAATAGAATTTCCTGTTAATTTAATTTATTGTGTTATAAATCAGAACTTACATTATTGAAAATGAGATGGACTACTCATTATTTATTCCACATATATTTTTTCAGTACCGACAGTGTGCCTGACATTGTACTGGACAGTGGGAAGACAAAGATTAGATTTTATTCAACTTGGCAGCTTCCATAGTGTCTAAAACATTGTTTTAAAAGCTACTGGTGTTCTGTAAATATTTGTTGAAAGAATGAAGACAAGGTCCTTGACTCTGGGGAATTACACATGCAGATAATGACAATGTTGTACTACAGGAGAAGGATAGTTCTGATACTTACAGAGCTCAGAACTTCTGGTGGAAAGAAGGAGAAATTTCCATGAAGGGGAAATATTATGACTTGACATTTAAAAGATGGGTAGGAATTTGTTATGTGGATATGGTAATAGGAGATAGTGTGGTCAAAGGCACAACTTCAGAAAAGAATTGCTGCTGCTAAGTTGCTTCAGTCGTGTCCGTCTCTGTGCGACCCCATAGACGGCAGCCCACCAGGATCCCCCGTCCCTGGGATTCTCCAGGCAAGAACACTGGAGTAGGTTGCCATTTCCTTCTCAGAAAAGAATTAAGTATGCATTTTTAATATTTATTTATTTGACTGCACTGGGCCTTGGTGCATCATGTGGGATCTGGTTCCCTGACCAGGGGTGGAATCCGGGCTCCCTGCATTGGGAGAATGGAGTCTTAGCCACTGGACCAACTGGGAAATGCTTAAGTGGGCATTGTTGAAAAAAGAAGTGCAGACAAGTTTGGCTGGACAAAGTCCCATGATAAAGGGAACACATTTGGAAAGGTTGTTGATGTTTTTGGATGCAAGCTGAGAAGGTTGAACTTTATTTGGGAGTCACGGGAGGCTTCTGAGCATAAGCATGGTAAGACTGAGCCACCCTTCATGGAGGTGACTCTAGCTGCAGTGTACAGGGTGAGTTGTCGCAACGGGAGATGAAAATGGGGAACTCCACTATGAGATGAACGTCATTGTTCAGGTGGAAAGTCATAATAGTCCGAGTGGCCAAACAGTGTTCCTATATTTGAGACTGATTTTGTTTCTCCAAAGTGCTTCAGACTGTTTTGAAGAGATTTCAAGAAGTTTCAAGGGTGAAGCAGCCTGTGTTACTCTAAAATAGAAACATACTGTGTAAAGATACCTCATTTACTCACTTCTTTAGGATATCAGGCATTCTAAAATGGGCAAAACACTGGAACACAGTTATAAATCTGAACTTTTTGAGAGTCTCCGTTGGAGACTATCTTAGACCCTCACCAAGCGTCTATTTAAACTTCTAAATACAATTTAATGAACCATGTTACATCGATTACTATTCAGTCGTGTCCGACTCTGTGCAACCCCATAGACGGCAGCCCACCAGGCTTCCCCGTCCCTGGGATTCTCCAGGCAAGAACACTGGAGTGGGTTGCCATTTCCTTCTCCAAATATATGAGATTAGAGTAAGCTAATCAGAAAGTGGCTGTAAGCTATCAAGAAGCATAGACCATTCTGTGTGGGCAGAGAAACACCTGAATAAATGCTGATGCTATTAGTGTTCAGTTTCAGTTCAATTCAGTCTCCCCTGGTAGCTCAGGTGGTAAAGCATCTGCCTACAATGCAGGAGACCCTGGGTCAGGAAGATATCCTGGAGAAGGAAATGGAGACCCACTCCAGTATTCTTGCCTGAAAAATCCCATGGACAGAGAAGCCTGGTAGGCTACAGTCCGTGGGATCGCAAAGAGTCAGACACGACTGAGTGACTTCACTTCACTTCACTTCACTTCACTTCAGTCTCTCAGTCATGTCCAGGCCTCCCTGTCCATCACCAACTCCTTAAGCTTGCTCAAACTCATGTCCATCGAGTCAGTGATGCCATCCAACCATCTCATCCTCTGTTGTCCCCTTCTCACACCTTCAATCTTTCCCAGCATCAGGGTCTTTTCAAATGAGTCAGTTCTTCACATCCGGTGGCCAAAGTATTGGAGTTTCAGCTTCAGCATCAATCTTTCCAATGAATACTCAGGACTGATTTCCTTTAGGATTGACTGGTTTGATCTCCTTGTAGTCCAAGGGACTCTTGAGAGTCTTCTCCAACACCACAGTTCAAAAGCATCAATTCTTCTGCACTCAGCTTTCTTTATAGTCCAACTCTCACAAGCATACATGACTACTGGAAAAACCGTAGCTTTGACTAGATGGATCTTTGTTGGCAAAGTAAGGTCTCTGTTTTTTAATATGCTGTCTATGTTGGTCATAGCTTTTCTTCCAAGGAGCAAGCGTCTTTTAATTTCATGGCTGCAGTCACCGTCTGCAGTGATTTTGGAGCCCCCAAAAATAGTCTCTCACTGTTTCCATCATTTCCCTATCTATTTGCCATGAAGTGATGGGACCGGATGCCATGATCTTAGCTTTCTGAATGTTGAATTTTAAGCCAACTTTTTCACTCTCCTTTTTCACTTCCATCAAGAGGCTCTTTAGTTCTTCTTCACTTTCTGCCATAAGGGTGGTGTCATCTGCGTATCTGAGGTTGCTGATATTTTTCCCAGCAATCTTGATTCCAGCTTGTATTAGTGTACTTTGGTAAATAATATTCAGAGTGATAATAGTTATCACAAAGTACTTAAAATGTTTATCACAAGTTCTTTTAAAGAAAGCTAGCATATCCTCTTTGAGGAAACTGAAGTTGTGTATCTTGTTTTCACTTCATAACCAAAACCAGTGTTTTGAAGAGCGAAAATTGAAGTTGGAGAGGCAAATAAGACTGTCTATAAAATCATCACTTTTTAAAATGTCTGAGTCTTAAAAATACATTCCAGCCTCCTGGAAAACATATTTCCAACATAGAACTTAAAGTAAAACAATGATGGATGTTGAGGTGTCGTGACTCCATATTCATGGAAGCATTGATTCTCCATGCAAATGCCTTAATGTATCATTTGAAATTTAAAAATTAAGGAATTTGATTTCATTCACTGTCATTTAAGTTCTCTTATTTGATTTTTCTTCTCTCTGAAGAACAGCTGCTCTAAAGTACAGTCAATATTTCTCCCATGGTGATAGCTGCATGCATGCATGCTAAGTCACTTCAATTGTGTCTGACTCTTTGCGGCTCTATGGCCCATAGCCTGCCAGGCTCCTCTGTCCATAGGATTCTTCAGGCAAGACTGTTGGAGTGGGTTGCCATGTCCTTCTCCAGGGGATCTTCCCGACTCAGGCATCGAACCCAGGTCTCTTAAGTCTCCCGTTGTTAGCAGGTGGGGGTTCTTTAACACTAGCGCCACCTAGTCCTACTCAAAATTTTGATATTGGTAAAATTTGTTGTGGAAGGGTGTGTGAGTGTGTGTGTGTGTATGTGTGTATGTACTCAGCCTTCCTTCTTTTTCTCACTTCCACAGATAACCAATATCCTTATGACTTTCATCAGTTCTCAAACCTTAAAATGCATACGTATCACCAGAAACGATTCTAAAAAATATGTATTCCTGGTCCTATACTCCCTGGAGATTCGGATTCCATAGAGTGGGAAACCTGAGACTATGCATTTTTTTAAAAATGCATCTCTGTTTTTATTTATTTATTTTTTACCACGTTGGGTCTTCACTGCTGCGTGGGCTTTTGTCTAGTTGCTACGTGTAGCGGCTACTCTAGTTGCGATGTGCAGGCATCTCATTGTGGTGCCTTCTCTTGTTGCAGAGCACCGTCTATGGAGATCACAGGCTTCAGTAGTTGCAGCTCCCCGGCTCTAGAGCTCAGGCTCAATAGTTGTGGTGGCTTGGTTGCTCCACGGCATGTGGGATCTTCCCAGATCAAGGATAGAACCTGTGTCTCCTGCATTGGCAAATGGATTATTTACCATTAAGCCACCAGGGAAGCCTGGGGATGCTACATTTTGATCAGCCCCACTAGGTAATTCTGAGGCAGGGGTAACTTAAGTTTTCTGTAAGTAGCTACAACTTAAGCCCTCTGTCTCTTTTCTTTTGTTGGGTGCCATGGTCCTGATTTTCAATGGCTACTACCAATTGCTTAGGACTTCCCTGGTGGCTTAGTGGTAGAGAACCTGCCTGCTAATGCAGGAGACCCCAGTTCAATCCCTGGGTTGGGAAGCTCCCCTGGAGAAGAAAATCACAACCTGCTCCAGTATTCTTACCTGGACAGAATCCCATGGACAGAGGACCCTTGTGAGCTACAGTCCATGGGATTGCAAGAGTCGGAGACAACTGGGCAACTAAGCACATCAGTTATTTAAATCAATTAATGAGTAAAGTCAAGCAGTGTAGATAGCCAGGAAATCTTCTCTACTGAGTCAGAAAAATGATGTTCCCATATAGAGTCTGATCATTATTAGCATCACCCCACCTTGAGAACTGCAGTTTTACACTGTCAATCCTTAGATGTTTTATGGTAAGTTAAATGATCTGATTTATACTAGGTGCTGAGATGTTTCCAGAGACAGATCACTTCCAAGGGTAGTTCCTTTTATGCATTTAATTACATTTGGGTTCCAATCCAATTCAAAATCATGTCTACAAAGGTTGGCATTTAGTCAGCTAAACATTTGAACGCTTCTTTGTTCCTAAGGAAGAAAGTACAAGACTAATTTCTGTTCAGGTAATTGCAGGTGCAGGTTATGTTTGCAGTCTTGAAAAAGGAAGTGTCTCAGTGAAGGAAAATTAAATGAGAGGGTTAAGTGCATGACCTGGAAAGGATATTTGAATCAGTTGTGATTTACTGTCCTGGTTTAGAACTCATCTTTCCTTTGAGCTGGGACCACATCACCAGCTGTGTTCCTCTTAACAGGAGCAAGTTGGGTACTGGAGGAAGACAAAAGATAGAAAAAACTAGCCAATTACAGTTGGCTTTTAAAGATCTGTACAATAAAGGGATAAATAAAAACACGTTATGAAAAAAATAATGGAATGCTTCCCCATCCACTAAAGACAATGGCACTCCATCTTTAGGTCTCCTTATTTTAAACAGTTTGCTTTAGAATGAACTTTCTCAGCTACAATTTCAGCTCCCATTTTGTTGTCTGAAAATATATCCAAATTCTTCAATCTGATAAAGAAGTGTCTCTGGGGAATATCAGCAACATCAGACAGGTAACTGGAGACCCTCTTCCCTTCAGTGTGGAGACCATGAGCACCTTTGTCCTTCTAACAAGTTCCCAGAAGGTACTGATGCTGCCTGTCCATGGGCCACACTTGGAGAAGCTGAGATTTAACATGTACTGCCTACTCCTAGTAAATATAGTATGCAGTGCATAATTAATTTTTCCTTATATGCACAGTCATTGAGCTGTACTTCAGATATTGAATATGGAGGAAGAATTTATTCCACAAGATTTTACTGAGAACCTGCTATGTACCAGGCACTATTCTAGACATTGGGAAATACATCTCTTCATAACAGACAAAAGTGGTGCTTATGTTCAAGTGGGAGAAGATAGAGAGTAATAAATAAGCATGTAACATACCAGGGGATGATATATCCTATTAACAAAAGTGAGAGAGAATGTGAGGCTAGAGAGGGAACAGTAGGAGAGAGTAAAGTGACCATTGAAGGTCTCTCTAAAGAGGTAATATTTGACTAAGGATTTGCAAGCAGTGAGAGAGCAGGAAATGCAGACTTGATGCACGTTATGGTCAGAACCTGAAGTCAAGCCAGGCAGAGTTCAAATCCCCAGTCTATAAAGTGGGGGATAATAGTAACTCTCCCCACAGTATCATTATGAAAATTATTTATTTTTTTTAATTTATTGACGTAAAGTTGCTTTACAATGTTGCGTTAAGTTTCTGCTGTTCTGCAAAGTGAATCAGCTGTATGTATACATATATCCCCTTTTCTGGATTTCCTTCCCATTTAGGTCACCACAAAACACTGAGTAGAGTTCCCTTTGCTACACAGTAGATTCTAATTAGTTATCTATTTTATAGATACCACTATAATAACATAGCATATTAAAGTAGTTCAAATAGTGCCTAGTGTATATAGTATTATATGTGAGGTAGATTCACTGTGAGGATAATGAAGCTAAAAGTTCAGTTCCCTGACTCATACGTACCTCTTCTGAGGCCCTCTATTGAATTTTGTATATGAAATGTCATATTCTTTCTTTTTAAAAAATACCCTAAATTGTATGAGCCCCAGACCTTACATAACCTGAACCTAGCCCTGATCTTAGCTATCATTTGTTTATCTCTGGGATAAATGATTCCAGACAAAGGCAACAAGATGTGCAAAGGCCCAGAGGCCAGAAGAAGACATTGTAACTGGAGGAAAGTCCATGAGAGACAAAGAGAGTGAGCGCAGAGGTGAGTCAGAGGTGACTGAGGGTAGATCATGAGCTAAGGGATATGGGAAAACACTGGAAGTTTTGAGAATAGGGGAGATATGAATTGATCCATGTTTTAATAGGCCACTCTGACTAATGTTTAGAAAATAGATCATTGGGTGGGATAGGATTAGAAGCTGAAGTCCCACGAAGAGGCAACAAATTAGGAAAGAGATAATGGTGCCCAAGGCTAAGGTGAAAGTGGTAGGTGTTGATAGTTTCTGAATTTATTTTGATAATGGAAAAAACAGGATTTGCTGACAGAATGTGTACGTGAGAGAGCTGTTACTGAAGATTGGAAAGTTTGGATCTGATTATGTGACTGAGAATCAGGACTGGACATGTATGTGAAATGGAAATCAGGTGTTTGTTGTGAGATGCCCATTTTATCTGTAAGATTATGGCTTTTTCATTCCAGGATATATATATATATATCTCCTTGATGGACATTTTTCGAATCACTACGATTAAATTACTTTATAGTCATATGCATGTTATAAAATTCTATCTAGAATGCACCATATAGGCTCTTTGGATGATTTTATGGCAAGTTAATTTTTGAAATAGGATGGAAGTAGCTTTCTCCTAATAAAGCCTATACTACATGTATCATTACCTGTTGACTTTTTAGGAGCATCTAAAACATTCTTTATTACTTTTCCATCTAACACAGCATTTGAAGTCCATCTTAGCAGCTTCAACACATTCTATTTTGTTTGAATTTAGTTCTTCCACCTTGCACAGGCTTGAAGTTTTGCCATGGGTATGGGATTTTTAAAGATACTATGTCTGAAAAAGCTAAGTTTATTTTTATTTAAGAAAATACTTATTAAACGATATGATCATTGATCCCAGAGTTCCAAGCATTAGCTGTTCTCTACACGGAGAAATATCCATTGAGTTTCTTTTCTTTTTCTTTAATTAAAAATACTAAATATGTCAAACTTGTAAAAGATAAAAAGGAGGATTTAAAGAATAGGCTTATATTTTCTCATTTCTCTTGGCCTTTATCAATTTACCCTCCATAGCACTATCGTGAGTCCTTCCCTTGTATGTCCCATGATATGGAAGATTTCAATTTAAAATATCTTATCTACCTAGATAATACTCTCCATATTATTAAAAATATTTTATTCCGTTAGACTCTAAGGCCCTGGGGAGAAGGTTCATGCTCACGCATCTGCAGTAATCTACTGCCTGCCTCTGTGCTTGACCACTGTGCTGTGCTGTGCTTACTGGCTCATTCATGTGACTCTTTGCCACCCCACACCTTCTTGACCACAGTGGGTGCTAAAGATGTTACATGAATAAAATTTTTAATTATTTGTATTGAGAATGAGCTCTTTGTAGCATTTTATTTTTGTCTAAAGGAGACTTCAATCCATTAGGCAGTGACTATCAAACAGCTGAAGAATGGATCATGTGTCAAAGGCATGTGACTTCAAATTCCAAGTCTACCCATTTTTGGTTTTATTAATTTGTCTGAACTTTATTTCTGAAATGGAATTAATAGTATTTATCTTACTTCACAGTGTTGTAGTCAGAACTGAGTAAAATACTATATAGAAAAACATGATCTAGAAAGTACCAAAGATTGTATCTGGACCTATCTAATCTGGAAGAATTTTTATTGACAGTGTCTAATCCTTATTCTGAGAATAATGTACTTTGCTATAGTTTCCAAACATTGTGCATAGCAGTGGCAAAGTGGACTTTCAAAAACTGCATTTTCCTTAATATAATTTACAAAGGTTCAATCATTTAACTTCAACTCCCATTACAATATAAGAGTCTTTTTAGGCTAAATTAGCTGTCTTTTGAGATTCATATGTGGAAAATAATCCAGTACAGGAAGGCTTACTGAAAAAGTCCTCTGACATTTGATTTTGAATTTGACATTTCAATTCAATTATTCTGAACTTAGGGTTTGTTAAACCAATGAATAAATTTGAGGGATAAAATATCCCTGTACCTTTGCATATCATTCATAACCTCTTACACATTAGCCAGAATTAGAAAAAGAAATAATCATCTACCCTGCCTTAAAGTGAAATAGAATAGTTGACACATTTAAACAATAATGATGAGAATAAATGACACTGATAAAAGTTTCACTGAGTCATTATGAAGCCCATCATAGTTCTATTGGGTGATCATATACAAATTTCCATATAATTCAACACTTTATCCTAATTATGGGCTTCCCAGTTGACTCAGTGGTAAAGGATCCACCTGCCAATGCAAGAGACTCAAGAGATGTGGGTTCAGTCCCTGAGTCAGGAAGATCCCCTGGAGGAGGAAATGGCAACCCACTCCAGTATTCTTGCCTGTGAAATCCCATGGACAGAGGAGCCTGGCAGGCTACAGTCCATGGGGTCTCAAGGAGTCGGACACAACTTGGTGACTAAACAACATCCTAATTATACTAATATTTCAAATAATATTTATTCTTTACATGTATTTTCTTATTTTCCCATCCTTCAACAAGTACTGATTCACCATTAACCAACTCTCAGACTCTTTGAAGAGATAGTTGAATGGAGTTGACCCAATGAATACAGATTCTAAGCTGAGAGCTCCTTATGTCCATATCTCTACTTCTCAAGTAGCAGAGAGACTAAATCATATTCAGAAGAATTTCAGGCTACAAGGCTAGAAATGGCCTTTAGCCATTTGCATTCTCAAAGCAAGGACAATATGAATCAGGCTTTAGGAGATGGGTTTTGGAAGTGGGCCTGAGAGCCAGTGAAGAATGAAATAAGATATAATGCTTCTAAATTAGAATTCATGAGAAAAATTAGAGACAATGTCTCTGGAGACTGAGGACCCTGTTGCTCTTATTCACTATTGTAATTTCCATGGGTAGTACATGGAACATAAATATTTATTGGCTTGCAAAATGCTGTTGTTCAATTGCATTTGTACATGCTCCTGCTAAGATGTCATGTGAGCAAACCAGATGCAATGAGTAGACTAAGGAAAGGAAGAACAAACTGCTGAAAACAAAAAGGTGAATAAGGTGTGGTTCTGCCCTCCAATTCTAGGGAATTAATCTCCCATGGAGCTCAGCTTAGAGAAGCAGCACTTCTCTAAGAATGTAAGAAGCAGCACTTACATTTTCTGGAAGAGAAGGGTCTCAAAGGATAAATAGAAACTGGCCAGAAGACCAAAAAAAAAAAAAAAAAAGGAATGAAATCCCAGGAAGAAGCAAAAGGATGTGCAAAATCTTTGGGCTGTACAAAATGACAGGTTGTTTGGACGATGTCTTACAATTTAATATGAACGTAATGACAAATGAGTGTAGGAAAATAGACATGAATCAGATTATGAGGCATCTTCAACACTGCGTGAAGGAATTTGGAGTTTATTAAGACTAAGCCTCAAATAGTTATAGTTTAGGTATGACCCAAATATTTTACTCTTTTTAGAGGGAAATTTAGTTTTGTAGTAAAATATTAAACTGACCTAAAGGAGCATACTTTTAAGTCATGAAAGTGGAGAGCCTTTAGTTCTAAGGAAGAAAGAAAGTTTATACTTTGTCAGAAACAGTGATAAAACAGTCACCTTTCCCCTCCCTTTCCAACATTATCTACTTAAAAATCTTTTATCTCAGCCTCCAGGGATATTAGGTTCCAATATGTGTGCCCTCTAGTTTTATTTTATAAGAGTATTAATAACCTTATGTGTATTTCTGATTATGATTAATATACATAAAGGATTAAATTTATGGTAGTTCACAGTTTTGGTCATTGTTCATGTAGTTTTTGTTTTTGTTTTTTTTTTGTCATGTTGTCAATGTGTAGAACCACTGATGACATTATCAGGAGCCAGCATCACAACTAAGAGGGTATATGAACCTAAAGTAGCAGAAGGAGATATAAGACATGGTCATGAGACAAAAAGAAATGATTCTGTTTCTCTTATATTATTTGCAAGGACTGAGAAAACATCGTACTCCAGGTATATTTGGTAGGAATGATTTAATGTGTGCCATTGAGAAGAATGGGATTATAAAGGATGAAATGAAAGCCATACTCTATCTGCCTTACAAATAAAATATCTATATTATCTCTGCACTCCAGAATATCTCACATTCTTATATAAAGGAAAACAGTTAACAAGTAATTATTTCTTTCCTACCCATCATATCCAAGCCATCAAATACAAGCCCTGTTTTCAGTTTGAAGAAAGAAGGAATTGTCACCTACTAAACACTGGGATGGAAGAAGCACAAGCTGGAATCAAGATTGCTGGGAGAAATATCAATAACCTCAGATATGCAGATGACACCACCCTTATGGCAGAAAGTGAGGAAGAACTAAAAAGCCTCCTGATGAAAGTGAAAGAGGAGAGTGAAAAAGTTGGCTTAAAGCTCAACATTCAGAAAACTAAGATCATGTTATCTGGTCCCATCACTTCATGGGAAATAGATGGGGAAACAGTGTCAGAATTTATTTTATTGGGCTCCAAAATCACTGTAGATGATGATTGCAGCCATGAAATTAAAAGATGCTTACTCCTTGGAAGGAAAGTTATGACCAACCTAGACAGCATATTAAAAAGCAGAGACATTACTTTGCTAACAAAGGTCCGTCTAGTCAAGGCTATGGTTTTTCCAGTGGTCATGTATGGATGTGAGAGTTGGACTATGAAGAAAGCTGAGTGCCGAAGAATTGATGCTTTTGAACTGTGGTGTTGGAGAAGACTCTTGAGAGTCCCTTGGACTGCAAGGAGATCCAACCAGTCCATCCTAAAGGAGATCAGTCCTGGGTGTTCATTGGAAGGACTGATACTGAAGCTGAAACTCCAATACTTTGGCCACCTCATGTGAAGAGTTGACTCATTGGAAAAGACTCTGATGCTGGGAGGGATTGGGGGCAGGAGAAGAAGGGGACGACAGAGGATGAGATGGCTGGATGGCATCACTGACTCGATGGACATGAGTCTGAGTGAACTCCGGGATTTGGTGATGGACAGGGAGGCCTGGCATGCTGCGATTCATGGGGTCACAAAGAGTCGGACATGACTCAACTGAACTGAACTGAAACTTGAGGATGTGAGTAGGCAACTAGAGGTAAATAAAAGGGGAGTTGGAAAGAGAAATCTTTATGAACATCCCTGACTTTCTACTACAAAGGCGATTGAACATTTCATGCATAAAACTAAGTATCTCCTGTTAGGCAGCATATGATCAAATCAAAGGAGTAGCAAATATCACCTGCCACTGACTGGTAAAAGGAAAATGTGCTCATGTAGGTCAGGACTCACTTCTCAATGCCTCACAAGCTCTCCCACCCTGCTCTTATTTCTTCAGCAAATACCCACTGTCACTTTTTTGGCAAGCAAGTGTGCACACATGTGTGCTTACACAAGCACATTGTTACCTATCACATTTCCTTCTAGATGTGTTCATTGTTTAAAGTCCTGCCTGGATTCTTCCTTAATGAGTATCTGTTGGCTTTGATGTTCCTGTCGGGGATAAAGGATTTTTACAAATGTTTGATGCATGCTGCTCAAACCTGTGACATTGAACAAGATGTTTTTCATTAATAAATGGTGGGGAAGAAGGTCAAAGATTAATAAATGCTGTCATGGTTGCTGATGGAATAGGATACACACACACACAAAAAATACCCCCTATTGCCCTCTTCCTAGTTAAAGTACAAATATCAAGAAAAAATAATACGTATATTTAAGGTACGAGGTCTAATAAAAATATTTTCAGATAGAAAGTAATCATTCTATTGGTATAGAATGAAAAAAAATTCAACCCCATAAATTCTCCCAGAATTACCTTATATGATAAGATAAAAATATAAAGTTCAGAGTATATAGGTGCATATATATATATATATATATATGCCCACAAACATGCATATATATATGATTAAATGGATGATAAATAGATAGGTAGATAGTCTTCATTCTTCCTTGCTGAATTAAAGAGGCAGAAAATGAAAACTAATTGTACTTGTACGGTGGTCAGATTTTCTTCATATGTAGTAAGGGGCATGAGAAACGCTGGTCTGGATGAAGCACAAGCTGGAATCAAGATTGCCGAGAGAAATATCAATAACATCAGATATGCAGATGACACCACCCTTATGGCAGAAAGTGAAGAGGAACTAAAGAGCCTCTTGATGAAAGTGAAAGTGGAGAGCGAAAAAGTTGGCTTAAAGCTCAACATTCAGAAAATGAAGATCATGGCATCTGGTCCCATCACTTCATGGCAAATAGATGGAGAAACAGTGGAAACAGTGTCAGACTTTGGTTTTGGGGGCTCCAAAATCACTGCAGATGGTGATTGCAGCCATGTAATTAAAAGACACTTACTCCTTGCAAGGAACGTTATAACCAACCTAGATAGCATATTAAAAAGCAGAGACATTACTTTGCTAACAAAGGTCCGTCTAGTCAAGGCTATGGTTTTCCCAGTGGTCATGTATGGATGTGAGAGTTGGACTATGAAGAAAGCTGAGTGCCGAAGAATTGATGCTTTTGAACTGTGGTGTTGGAGAAGACTCTTGAGAGTCCTTTGGACTGCAAGGAGATATAACCAATCCATCCTAAAGGAGATCAGTCCTGAGTGTTCAATGGAAGGACTGATGTTGAAGCTGAGACTCCAATATTTTGGCCACCTGATGCAAAGAGCTGATTCATTTGAAAAGACCCTGATGTTGGGAAAGATTGAAGGCAGTAGGAGAAGGGGACGACAGAGGATGAGATGGTTGAATGGCATCACCTTCACAATGGACATGAGTCTGGATAAACTCCAGGAGTTGGTGATGAACAGGGAGGCCTGGCATGCCGCAATTCATGGGGTCGCAAAGAGTTGGACACGACTGAGCAGCTGAACTGAACTGAACTGATCTATTTTTATTTTTAGATCCTGGTTATTCTGACCCCACACTTAGGTTCTCAGCTGTGGAGCTGAAGGTTGCCTAAGTGGTCTTGCAGTATCACACCTTCTTATATGAATCACCTATAGAGCACTTTCCCAGAATGTCCTCAAACACATCCCAGAGATTTTAGGGACAATATTCTACTTTGAACACTTTTAAATTGAGAAACTTATTTAAAATCTGCTTCTGGGACAATTGTGTTTATTCTACTTGGAGCTCACCTCAGGAATTGTGTGTATTTCTGAGATGACAAATATAAATTTTGTCTCTTGAGAAAAGTCCCACTAGGAATAGCTGGCTGGATTGTTAGGAACAATTCTAAGGTATTTCTCATCAAGGAGAACCGCTGTGATCTATTAGTGATGCCTTCCTGCCATGGGCAGGGCATAGGACTGGCTAGGTTTGGATTGAGTCTAATGCTTCTTCCGCACAAAATTCCCACAACTATGTGGCTAGAGCAGTCATTCTTTTTAAGGAATATCTTTTATCTACATCTGAAATCTAGCTGCCTCACAATACATGGTGCACATCCTTTCTAGCCTCCCAACAAGGTAAAACTACTTCTATGACTGGCCTTCCAGTTTGATTGGTCCAAACATAATTGCAGCTTTGGACCATGAATTTTAAATCATTATAATTAGGCTCAAACACATCTTTATTAATCAAACTAGGAACCATTACAATCCACACATTTTTGCCAATGAGAAATAAGGTGGTTTATTCTTGTAGTGTAAAACTTCATGCTTCAGGATTCAATGAACCCTTGGAAAGCATTTTCTGCCTCCTGCTGGCTATGGAAGCATTTTCCCTGCAAAAAGTTGTCGAGATGCTTGAAGAAGTGGTAGTCGGTTGGTTAGAGGTCACGTGAATATGGTGGATAAGGCAAAACTTCATAGCCCAATTTGTTCAACTTCTGAAGCATTCGTTATGTGACATGTGGTGGGGCATTGTCGTAGAGAAGAATTGGGCCCTTTGTTGACCAATGCCAGCTGCAGGCATTACAGTTTTCAGTGTATCTCATCGATTTACTGAGCATACTTCTCAGAGGTAATGGTTTCACTGGGATTCAGAAAGCTGTGGTGGATCAGACCAGCAGCAGACCACCTAACAGTGACCATGACCTTTTTTCTGGTGCAAGTTCAGCTTTAGGGAGTGATTTGGAGCTTCTTCTCAGTCCCGCCACTGAGCTGGTTATCACCAGTTGTCGCATAAAATCCACTTTTCGAGGCACAACACAATCCGATCGAGAAAGTGTTCATTGTTGTCATGTAGAATAAGAGAATATGACACTTCAAAGTGATGGCTTTTTGATTTTCAGTCAGCTCATGGGGCACCCACTTATCAAGCTCTTTCGCCTTTCCAATTGGTTTCAAATGCCAAATGACCATAGAATGGTCAACATTGAGTTCTTCAGCAGCTTCTCATGTAATTATAAGAGGACCAGCTTTGAAGATCCTCTTGGTCATTGTCAACTTCCCATGGCCAGCCACTACACTCCTTGTGTTCAAGACTCTCATCTCCTTTGTAAAACTTCTTGAAAGACCACTGCACTGTATGTTCATTAGCAGTTCGTGGGCCAAATGTGTTGTTGATGTTGCAAGTTGTTTCCACTGCTTTGCAACACATTTTGTATTCAAATAAGAAAATTGTTCCAATTTGCTTTTTGTCTAACATCATTTCCATAGCCTCCAATACAATAAATAGCAAGTAATATCATTAGCAAAAAAAAAGCATAAAGCAAAAAACGTGCATTAAAATGATGTATGATATAACCACATTTATTTAAGAAGGTATTCCGATATCAAACAGCATAGTTCAACAGTGCAAAACTGCAATTACTTTTGCACCAACCGAACCTAGATCTGATAGATAGAGTGCCTGATGAACTATGGAATGAGGTTCATGACATTGTACAGGAGACAGGGATCAAGACCATCCCCATGGAAAAGAAATGCAAAAAAGCAAAATGGCTGTCTGGGGAGGCCTTACAAATAGCTGTGAAAAGAAGAGAGGTGAAAAGCAAAGGAGAAAAGGAAAGATATAAGCATCTGAATGCAGAGTTCCAAAGAATAGCAAGAAGAGATAAGAAAGCCTTCTTCAGCGATCAATGCAAAGAGATAGAGGAAAACAACAGAATCAGAAAGACTAGAGATGTCTTTAAGAAAATTAGAGATACCAAGGGAACATTTCATGCAAAGATAGGCTCGATAAAGGACAGAAATGGTATGGACCTAACAGAAGCAGAAGATATTAAGAAGAGGTGGCAAGAATACATGGAAGAACTGTACAAAAAAGATCTTCACGACCCAGATAATCATGATGATGTGATCACTCATCTAGAGCCAGACATCTTGGAATGTGAAGTCAAGTGGGCCTTAGAAAGCATCACTACGAACAAAGCTAGTGGAGGTGATGGAATTCCAGTTGAGCTGTTTCAAATCCTGAAAGATGATGCTGTGAAAGTGCTGCACTCAATATGCCAGCAAATTTGGAAAACTCAGCAGTGGCCACAGGACTGGAAAAGGGCAGTTTTCATTCCAATCCCAAAGAAAGGCAATGCCAAAGAATGCTCAAACTACTGACACAATTGCACTCATCTCACATGCTAGTAGAGTAATGCTCAAAATTCTCCAAGCCAGGCTTCAGCAATACGTGAACCGTGAACTTCCTAATGTTCAAGCTGGTTTTAGAAAAGGCAGAGGAACCAGAGATCAAATTGCCAACATCTGCTGGATCATGGAAAAAGCAAGAGAGTTCCAGAAAAACATCTATTTCTGCTTTATTGACTACGCCAAAGCCTTTGACAGTGTGGATCACAATAAACTGTGGAAAATTCTGAAAGAGATGGGAATACCAGACCACCTAACCTGCCTCTTGAGAAATCTGTATGCAGGTCAGGAAGCAACAGTTAGAACTGGACATGGAACAACAGACTGGTCTCAAATAGGAAAAGGAGTCCGTCAAGGCTGTATATTGTCACCCTGCTTATTTAACTTCAATGCAGAGTACATCATGAGAAACGCTGGACTGGAAGAAACACAAGCTGGAATCAAGATTGCCGGGAGAAATATCAAGAACCTCAGATATGCAGATGACACCACCCTTATGGCAGAAAGTGAAGAGGAACTAAAAAGCCTCTTGATGAAAGTGAAAGAGGAGAGTGAAAAAGTTGGCTTAAAGCTCAACATTCAGAAAACGAAGATCATGGCATCTGGTCCCATCACTTCATGGGAAATAGATGGGGAAACGGTTAGAAACAGTATCAGACTTTATTTTGGGGGGCTCCAAAATCACTGCAGATGGTGACTGCAGCCATGAAATAAAAGACACTTACTCCTTGGAAGAAAAGTTATGACCAACCTAGATAGTATATTCAAAAGCAGAGACATTACTTTGCCGACTAAGGTCCATCTAGTCAAGGCTATGGTTTTTCCTGTGGTCATGTATGGATATGAGAGTTGGACTGTGAAGAAGGCTGAATGCCAAAGAATTGATGCTTTTGAGCTGTGGTGTTGGAGAAGACTTTTGAGAGTCCCTTGGACTGCAAGGAGATCCAACCAGTCCCTTCTGAAGGAGATCAACCCTGGGATTTCTTTGGAAGGAATGATGCTAAAGCTGAAGCTCCAGTACTTTGGCCACCTCATGCGGAGAGTTGACTCATTGGAAAAGACGCTGATGCTGGGAGGGATTGGGGGCAGGAGGAGAAGGGGACGACTGAGGATGAGATGGCTGGATGGCATCACGGACTCGATGGACGTGAGTCTGAGTGAACTCCAGGAGATGGTGATGGACAGGGAGGCCTGGCATGCTGCGATTCATGGGGTCGCAAAGAGTCGGACATGACTGAGCGACTGAACTGAACTGAACTGAATCATCATTCCCCTCACCCATAAAGCACAGAGGTGTTTCTCTACTTGCAGAAATTCCCCAGGAAAACCTTTTTTCAGGGTCGCAAGTGAAGCTTGAACACTTCAAAGTTCCTCTGAGTT
Source organism: Budorcas taxicolor (assembly GCF_023091745.1). Taxonomy (NCBI): domain Eukaryota; kingdom Metazoa; phylum Chordata; class Mammalia; order Artiodactyla; family Bovidae; genus Budorcas; species Budorcas taxicolor. The sequence continues at coordinate 114,415,721 of NC_068935.1, read as the reverse complement.
CATATCTATATGCAATTCAGTGTGCTAAAAACAAAACATCATCTTGTCATTTGACTACTAAGATAGCTTGCCATAACCATCAAAAATTTGCTTAAAATTGCGTTTTTCTTTTCTACTCTGCTTTTAAAGGGCATTACTGATCAGCTACATATTCTGTTTCTACCTTGAAGATTTTGTATCCTTATATGTCTGTATGGACATAGCTAAGGGTATAGATGACTCTAGTAGTGAGTGTAAAAGCATAGTTGACACAAAAACTGCTTACACATGTTAAATCAGCTCTGAAAATATCACAGCACAGCCCCTCACCCCTACTCCCTGCCAAGAGGGTGGGAAACCAGCATAAATTTTTTGTTTGTATTTCTATTGGGATGGTGTTCTTAAAAGAACTAGTGAGACAAAGTGGAACCTTTAGTTCTACTCAAGTCTGGAGTCCAGATGACCTCATGTTAAAGGACTTCTGGAATAGCCCTGAATCAACCAATAAAAGATCAAATGACATACTTTGAATTGCAACCTTATCAGTGCAAAATGATCCAGTTGCAAATATCCTCTATTCATGCTGCATTACTGGTTAAGTAAAACCATGTTGACGTTATGATGGACTTCCATTCATATTTTATTTTTGATGTACTGGTATGTTTAGGATTTTATCTTTCCATTGTATATGCTGGGTTATCTTACATCAACAACATACATAAAACTGTTCACGTTTCCTATTGTGACAGCTGTACAAAGTCCATGTCTTCAAGCTGTATATCAAAGCGGCAAACAATAACAAAACACAGATCTGTTTTGACACTAATATGGATTTCATGCTTGTTCACAGCCCCTTGGCCAAACATTCAAAAACATTGTAGTACGCAGTAAATAACAATCCAGAAGCAAAATCCAGAGACTGTATCTATTATTTCAGATACAAAATTATGAGATACAAGAATGTACAATACAAGATACAGTCGTTTTCTACATTTTGCACTTTATTCTGTATCCTGTTTTTAGGATTAAAGTACTTTGCTCCCCCAATTAAAAATGTGACAAAGGTGCAATCAGAGGCTTCTTTAGAGGGTTCTCTTACATTTAAAACAAAAACACTGCTGTTTTGCCACCAGTCATCTTGATTTCTTGTCCGCTTACTATGCTAGGCACCTTTTCCTGAATTTTTACAAGACCTAGGTTGTGTAAGTCTTAAGAATGACCCTATTATATAATATATAATTATATAATCTATAATTAGATTATATTATTGCTCCATGTCACAGGTGAAAATAAAGAGGCTCAGAGGGGTTTAGTGACATGCTGGAGATTCCAAAATAGTAGTAGTATGGTCAGGATTTAAATCTGGAAAGTATGGCTCCACAACCCACAGTTACCAACATATCATGCAATCTGGTATGTACAATATAAGGAACTTGAAGGGTTCAGTAAGGTACTTAAGTTTGTTGAGTCTCTACTTTATACCAACAATTATGACAGTCAACATCAATTATCTTAATCCTCACGACAGCCCCTGTTAGGAACCAGCATTGCTTTCTTTTGTAAGTACAATTTGAAAGATAAACCAAATAGGCGATAAAATTAGAAAAGTGAAAATGACCTTAGTCACACATCTGGTAAGGGGAAAAAGCTGGATATAAACTCCTATCCACTTATATCTGAACAAAACAGTTCTTTCAGCTTTTACATCACCTCTATTCTAAAATGAAGTTTCACCTTAATGAAGTTATCGACTATGTTTTCCTATCTCCTTTCTCATCTTCATTATCTTTCTATATTGAAGTCCAAAAAACTGAATGAACTTGGATGAAACACAACCCACCCCTGTGTTTGAATATCTCCAAGCCACATCGAAGTCATTTTAGAGTCATCTCATGTTAACTTTTTCTTGGAAGTGGAGTGACATTGTTAATGTTTTGAAAGGTGGCAAATTTAACTGCATATTATATCATAAGAATAGATGGTTATAAAAAATATAAGATGAAGTACCTTTACACGAGCTGTAATTGCAGCTGGTAATTAAACTGAAGTGTTTCATTTTCCCAGTCAGCTCATCAGTGACACCAGAAAATAAACAATTTGAAAGTGAAACCTTAGGGGCAAACAATTGTAATTAATTGCATTTTCCAAGGGAAAAAAGCATTACTAAAGCCCGTTGGCGGTGACCTCTTGAGCAACATACACAGTGATTTACGCTGTGAGCAGGAGTGTGGGGTTCAGAACCAGACCTGATTTAATTTGAATATTCATGAAGTCTCCAGCATGATTTATACTTCAAATCCATCTCCATTGTCAAATTTATTGTCCCCTAGGTGCAAAAAGAAAGCAGATTTATATTCTGAATAATTCACATTGCACAATGAGATGATCAACATGGAAAGACTTTACCATGGTGAAATGCATAAAGTGAGGCTGCTATTCATTTGTTCCAACATGGAATCTCCTCAAGTATTAAGAGTATTTGAGATGCTTGGGAGGTGAAACAAAAATATTTATGCATATAAATGTAGGTCCGTATCTCATAGCCCAATTGGATTAGAATCATAAAATTCAGGCAGTCTGATGTCATTTGCACAGAAAGCGACATTTGGGATTTGAGCACATCTTTTTGGCCATTCAGATCACAGAGAACAAATTACTGTGACTTTAACTCTGATTTGTGCTGCTTGCTTTGGGACCTGACCTGGGCTTTCTTCAGTATAATTTCACATAATTTAATCAAGAGCTCTAGCACCTCACTTCTCTTATTTATGTTGTGAACATGACCTTTCAGACACAGAGAGGCATGGATACAGAGCTCAGCTCACTGAATCAGTTAGCTTTTTCCATGTAACAAAGAACCCTGCAACTTAGTGGCTTAAAATAGTAGCTATTTATTTAGCTCATAATTCTGTAGGAAGGCAATTGGGGCTGGGTTCTACTAGGTGGTTCTTCTGGTCTAGGCCAAACCCACCTGATCTGAGCTAGGGCTCACATATGTGTCTGGAAGGAACTGTCAGGTTGGGTGGGGTAGGGTGGCCTAGGGAGGCTCTTGCTGGTATTGCCTATCTCTGCTCCATGTGGTCTTCTACTTTTTAGCAGGCTGACCTAAACTTTGTCAGATAGTGGTGTGGCCAGGATCCCTAGATCATTTAAGGAGGCTGAGTCCAAAAACACATGCACTTTTCAAGTCTCTGCTGTTGTCCCATTGGCCTCATGGCCAATCCCACTGACAGAGTGAAGGTTGCTACCAAAAACTAAGTATACCGAGAGGCATGGACAGATTGGAAGCTATTACTACAACAGCTTGACTACATACCAATATAAGAAACTATGGACTAGTTTCTTAATCCTTCATTCCCAATTTCAGCATCATCTCATAGGGTTGCTGGGGGGATTAAAATGAACTAATATAAGTAAATTTGATGTGTAGACTGCCTGGTGCATGGAGGGTACTTAATAAAAGAAGGATGCTTTTCTCTTTAAGAAATCAATGTAGTCTCATTTATTAGTTACACAAAGCAAGTGTTTTAAATGTGAGAGCAAACTGTTAGTGACATGTCATACCACTCACCTCTGTTTAGTATTTAGTTGAGAGGCTAGCATCTCCTTCTTCCTTGACAATCTCATGTCAGTCTCTACTGAAGCTATGCATTAAATTGGAGGATAAACTTCTGCAAAGCAGTATATTCCTGAACCTAATGTATAGCACAGGGAACTCTACTTAATGCTCTGTGGTGACCTAAATGGAAAGGAAATCCAAAAAAGAGAGGATGTATGTATATGAATGGCTGATTCACTTTGCGGTACCGTAGAAACTAACACAACATTGTAAAGCAATTATACTCCAATAAAAATTAACTTAAAAAAACAAGGTTGGAAATTATTAATACTAGTATATAAAAAAACTCCAAGCTTATTATACACTGTAAATAAAGGAAAAGACTCAAAAATAAAGAAGCATATCCATAAAATTTATTTAGCTTCTCTCTCTCTCTCTTTTTTTTTTTTTGCAACCTACCAATCAGGCAAAATTAGGCCAACACAATCCATGCCTTGCACTGGGAGTCATGGGGTAGAAGAGGCAGACCATAAAGGTTCAAAGTTTTCAAAGTGTTGACCATGGCCATTGAGGCTGTTAAGGCACTTTAAAGTTAGCTTGCTGCTGTAAGCAAATAATCAAAACAGCCCTTAAATTGAGCTCAACTTTGGCCTGATTGTCTTTAAAACCTGGCTCTGATATTAATGCACGGATGTTCACATCTTTAATTTGGAACTAGGCCACCAACACAATAGAGTAGATGAGCTTCTTTAATTTTCAAGTGCACCCATCCTTTTTCCCATTGATCTGTGGATAATAGATCACTCTATTGGCATCACTGCAGCATTCAAATATAGTCTGCATAATTCAGAACTGATCAGTACCTTGAACTGATTCAGAACTGAAGTACCTTGACCTGAAGATCATATACATGAAAATCATTAAAAAAAAATCAAAATAGTTCACTGTACTTGTCATATTTACTCTGTGAAATACACAAGTTGTTTATTTGACAAAAATACACTTCTCATACATCTATTATTTTCTAGGTCATTGACGTAGTGCAGAGCATATCAGGTTTATTTCAGTGTGCAAAGCCATCTTATCTGTATCTCTTGGATCTTTTAGGATTGATGGAACCTCTCTGATCTTTGCTGACTTTTTAAACAAAAAGTAAAAGAGCATTTGGTCAGCATGAGCTAAGGCAAAGAGCTGTGTTTATACACCTGATAGTGCTTTGCTATTGACTGTTTTGACCGTAGGAGAGTGAAAGAATTTGAAGACTTCTTTGGGATCTTATGTTTATAGGGGAAAAACCAAAGAACTACTTTTTAAAATATAATATTGTGCATGTCTAAATATCTTTTTCTATTAGCCAAATAATGATGTAACACATATATATATATTCAGTTCAGTTCATTTCAGTTCAGTCACTCAGTCGTGTCTGACTCTTTGCGACCCCATGAATCGCCACACACCAGGTCTCCCTGTCCATCACCAACTCCCGGAGTTCACTCAAACTCATGTCCATCGAGTCGATGATGCCATCCAGACATCTCATCCTCTGCTGTCCCCTTCTCCTCCTGCCCCCAATCCCTGCCAGCATCAGGGTCTTTTCCAATCAGTCAACTCTTCACATGAGGTGGCCAAAGTACTAGAGCTTCAGCTTCAGCATCAGTCCTTCCAGTGAACACCCAGGACTGATCTCCTTTAGGATGGACTGGTTGGATCTCTTTGCAGTCCAGGGGACTCTCAAGAGTCTTCTCCAACACCACAGTTCAAAAGCATCAATTCTTCAGCTCTCAACTTTCATCACAATCCAACTCCCACATCCATACATGACCACTGGTAAAACTATAGCCTTGACTAGATGGACCTTTGTTGGCAAAGTGATATCTCTGCTTTTCAGTATGCTATCTAGGTTGGTCATAACTTTTCTTCCAAGGAGTAAGCATCTTTTAATTTCATGGCTGTAATCACCATCTGCAGTGATTTTGGAGCCCCCCAAAATAAAGTCTGCCACTGTTTCCCACTGTTTCCCCATCTATTTCCCATGAAGTGATGGGACCAGATGCCATGATCTTCGTTTTCTGAATGTTGAGCTTTAAGCCAACTCTTTCACTCTCCTCTTTGACTTTCATCAAGAGGCTTTTTAGTTCCTCTTCACTCTCTGCCATAAGGGTGGTGTCATCTGCATATCTGAGGTTCTTGATATTTCTCCCAGCAATCTTGATTCCAGCTTGTGCTTCTTCCAGCCCAGCGTTTCTCATGATGTACTCTGCATAGAAGTTAAATAAGTAAGGTGACAATATACAGCCTTGACATATTCCTTTTCCTATTTGAGACCAGTCTGTTGTTCCATGTCCAGTTCTAACTGTTGCTTCCTGACCTGCATACAGATTTCTCAAGAGGCAGGTTAGGTGGTCTGGTATTCCCATCTCTTTCAGAATTTTCCACAGTTTATTGTGATCCACACAGTCAAAGGCTTTCACATAGTCAATAAAGCAGAAATAGATGTTTTTCTGGAACTCTCTTGCTTTTTCCATGGTCTATATATATATATATATAAATTTTTGATTAATCTGTTTCACTGAGTCAGTGCTAGAAACCAAACTGATTGGCTCTCTCATCTCAGAGCTTTCTGAGATGAAAAGATTTTAATTTTATTTTTGTAGTTGAATGAATCACTTCTAGCCAGATACAGTATTCCAGGTAGTAACTACCTGTATTTTTATTACAACCTGATTAACACCAAGGAATGAAAAATCTGTGAAAAATGACCAGTTGTGGAATCTGTTCAAGGGGCTTAACAGAAACATTAATAGGGTAATTACTGATTTGTCAGCATTTATTAAGAAGCGAACTTTTAAAATAGAACTATTCATGAATTTGCTGAGATTATATTTTAAAATACTACATGAACACAGCAAGATTTTCTGAGGTGTTTCCTATATTAATTTGATTATTGATGACTTCAGTCACCATCTCTATGTCAAAACAGTCTTTCCCCAAACATACAGTGATTTAAAAGCAATCAATTTAAGGGAAAATGTAGAATTGCAGTGCTTTACAAAGTGTGTGTATCTAATCAGAGAAGATCAAGCATATAGGAAATAAAATGGCAATTACTTTTATTTGCTAGTTACAAATCATGACAAATGCCATTCTGAAAATAAAATTAAAAATTTAGATCTATTTGTGTGGACAGTATATGTGCTTTATTATATTGTCATGTTTTGCTTTATAATCAAATGTCTGTTTATATACTAAACAGTTGGCTTATCAAAAATGTCTTTAGTTATCAAAAAAAAAACTAATAATATAAGGATGCCAAAATTTGTGCTTTTGGTTTTATTCCTGTGATTGTATTTGACCCTCTTCTTACAAGTTGCACCTCTGATAACCACTCCACTGAACTAGTATTTATTGAGCAATTATTTAGTTTATAGTCTCTGTGCTAGAACATAGTGATACAGAGATGAGTAAAGCATGACTCCTGTCCTTACAGGAGATGGACATATACACAGCAACTGTAATATGTACTTTAAAATCCATGCAAGCAGTATAAATTGGATTATTCAAAACAGTCGAGGGTGTGAGTCTTTCAGGGTAGGAGAAATGGGAGAATGTGACATTGGAACTGAGAATACAGGGAAGTGTGTCAAGGGTCCCCAAGGCCATCCCTAGTTTCTATGGTTCACTAGACGGATTCACAAGACTTTGCATATAGTTGTTTCCATGGCTGTGATTTATTATGGCAAGAGGATACAATACATGAACAGCAAAGCGAAAGGGAGCGTGGGGTGATTCCCAGAGGAAACCGGGCACGATGTTCCAAGAGTCCTCTCCCAGGCAAGTCACGCAGGATGCACATAATTCTTCCAGCCAGGAATTGTGACAACACAGGTGAAATGTTGTCTGTCAGGGAAGCTCATTAGAGACACACCGTCCAGGGATTGTATCGAGGGTTGGTCACATAAGCACCCTCTGCCTGGCATATCAAAATGCCAGACTCCCAGAAGGAAAGCATGCTCAGATGCTCAGCAGGAAGCATATTGTTTGCACAAACCATTTAGGCACAGTGAGCCATACTTATCAGGGTATGATGGGAACTCTACCAAAATCTACATTCCCACAGGCGGGTGGAGAGCTAACCTTGAAATCCAGCCTTTCTAAAGGAAAGCAAGCTCAGTCCTGGTAGGTTAACTCTTTTCTGCACAGGTGAACAGGACCTATCCAGGCAGAGTTGGTGGAGAATTGATTTCAGGCTGAGGAAACATCAAGAAAGGACTCAGAGGTATGAAAAATGATTCAGAATATTTCCTTCAGCAAGATGTGAAAGCCTAAATACAATAGGAGCTGCTCAGAATGTAAAATCCACACTCCTCAGGCCCTGAGGTGATCCCAGTGTCCCTAAACAGACATCATCTTATAGAGAGGAATAAAGCAGTGATTGTGTTCATTCAAAACATTTTCCTCCTTTGTCTGCGTCATTCATATAGAGATGTATTTCTAGTTTGGAATATCTAGCTATTGTCTTGGTTCAGTGTTTTGTTTTTTCTCAGGGTGTGTAGGGTTTCTGACCATCACACATTTGAACTTTTATAGTTCAAAGATCTCTCTCACAGTACAGTGGAGAGTGTAATGTTGTCCTGGGTGAGGAATATGTACTATCAGAGATGACACTTCAGAACAGAGTACATTTATAAAAGTGATCGACGCAAAATGTTATTTTTATCACTAGTACTTACTGCATTAACTATAAACTGTGGAATTGTGCTCTGTCTTTTTCCCAGCCAGATGAAGACATGCTTCAGTGTCTATCAGATCCTCACTTGTACAATCAAAAGCTGAACCATCCCTCTATTTCACTAAGAGAGAAATGAAAACTGTTAAGCTCATAAATATTTCACTACAGATTGCTATGTATTAGCTGCTCACTGTTGAATGCAGCTGCTGTGCAATGCAGATAATTCTCTACTGAGGGCTTGAGGACAACCTCTATTTCAATAAATATTATGACTCATACTGATTTATGAGTTCCATGCTTTCCCTGACAGGCAAGATGGAATATGTTAGCCTTATTAATGCAATTGGTATAATGTACTCAAAGAACTAGGCCTCAGTTTTAGAGATTTAGCTGCTTGGGTATGTTACCATTAAAAACATGCATGGGCCTTAGTGGTATAGAAATTTATATCTTATAAAACACTGTACAAATAGTATCTCTGATTTAGTTCAGACATATATTAGAAAATATATATTGTTTATCTTTCATTTTGTTAAACTTACGAAATTTTGAAGGAATTCCAAAACTTAAAAAAGGCATAAAAATAAAGGTTTCTTATCTTTTTTGTTCTCTTCTTTATGGAAAGTAAATTAGGACTCTGAAAGAAATGTGTGTGTGTCCTATTGCTGGTTTAACAAATTACCACAAACTTAGTAGCTTAAGGGCTTCCCAGGCGGCACTAGTGGTAAAGAACCTGCCTGCCAATGCAGGAGACATAAGAGACACAGGTCTGATCCCTGGGTCAGGAAGATCCCCCCGAGGAGGGCATGGCAACCCACTCTAGTATTCCTACCTGGAGAATCCCATGGCCAGAGGAGCCTGGCAGCAACCCAAATATATTATTTTACAGCTGGGGAGTCAGAAGTCCAAAATGGGCTTTACAGGGCTACAACCAAGGTATGGGCATGGCTATGTTCCTTTCTGGAAGCTTGAAGGAAAAATCTGTTTCCCTGCCTTTCTCTCAGCTTCTAGAAGCTACCTGCATTCCTTGACTTGTGACCCCGTTCTCCATCTTCAAAGCCAGCAGCATAGCACCTCCAAATTTCTCTCACTCTCACCTTTGTTTCCATTGTCACCTCTTTTTCTGACTCTGATACTCTAAGAAAGATCCTTATCATCAACAATGGGCCCACCTAGAAAAACCAAGTTTATCTCCTCATCTCAAGATCCCTAATTTAGTCACATTAGCAAATTCCATTTTGCCATGTAAGGTGTCATAGTCCTAGGTTCTGGAAATTAACATGTGGACATTTGGGGACTTCTCTGGAGGTCCAGTGGTTAAGACTCTGTTCTTCTAATACAGGGGATGCAGTTTTGATCCCTGGCTGGGGAACTACAGTCCCACATGCTGCGTGATGTGGCCCAAAAGAAAAAAAAAAAGTGGATATTTTGGGGAAGTCCTTATTCTGTCCATAGCAACCCCCATATCTCTATTTTTTTCATCCACCCATATATCTATTTTGTATAATCATAAACACTATAAAAGTGATAGTGAAAGTAAAGTCACTCAGTCATGTCTGATTCTTTGCGACCCCATGGACTGTAGCCTACCAGACTCCTCTGTCCATGGGATTTTCCAGGCAAGGGTACTGGAGCGGGTTGTCATTTCCTTCTCCAGGGGATCTTCCCAATCCAGGGTTTGAACTTGGGTCTCCTGCATTGCAGGCAGATGCTTTACCATCTGAGCCACCGGGGAAGCCAAGCACTATAAATTATTCAAAGCCAATTAATGGTATTCAACCAAATTTGAGCCATTTAGTAAGTATTGACTGAGTACCTCATACTTGCCTTGTAATATTCTAGATGCTGAGGAAACAGCAAGTAGCCAAATAAAATGTATTCTCATGGAGGTTACATTCTAGAAGGAGAAATAGATAAATTGATATTTGAAATATTCTGAATATTTGGTACTATGAAGAAAAGTAATTCAGAGTTAGATGGGAGAGTGTGATAGTATCTGTATTATAACTACTGCTCATTTACCACTGAATGTGGTCAGTGATGACCTCTCTGAAGGTGCAATCTAATAAGTTGAACACTGCCCCCCCCCCCCAGAGATACAGTGTGTTAGTCACTCAGTTGTGCCCAACTCTTTGTGACCCCATGGACTGTAGCCTGCCATGCTGTTCTCCAGGGCATCTTCCTAACCCTGGGATCAGACCTGAATCTCCTGCACTGCAGGTAGAGACTTCACCATCTGAGCCACCAGGGAAACTCCCCAAAAGATATATCCAAGTCCAAACCCTGGTATTTTTGAGTATGACCTTATGTGGAAATTGTTTCTTAGCAGATATAATTAAGAATCTTGAGATCATTCTGGTTTCAGAGTGGGCCTCAAATCCAGTGATGGGTGTGCTTAAAAGAGACAGAACAGGAGAAGACACAATGATGAGGGTCATTTAAAGACAGGGGCAGAGACTGGAGTGACCTGTCTATAAGCCACGCATCACCAGGGATTCCTGGCACTGCCAGAAGCTAGGCGAGAGGCAGGGAAGGGATTCTCCCACTCGGCCTCCAAAAGAAACTAACCCTGCCGACACCTCGATTCTGGACTTCTGCCCTCCAGAATTGTGAGAGAATACATTTCTGTAGTTCTAAGCCACCCAGTTTGTGATCATTTTTTACAGTAGCCTTAGAAAACTAAGACTGTCAGCTCTTGAACTTAGACCTGTTTGGAATGAGAAAACAAGTCATACAGATGTTTGAAGGAAAAGCAATATAGACAGAGTTCACAGATGTGGGAGCAACTTTGTACTATCCAAATAACCACTAGTGGGGGACAGCATGAGTGGAACCCAGAAAGGAACGGGGGAGAAAATGTTTGAAGATGACTTCCGAACTCCTCTACAGACCAGATCTGGCAGGGAGTACCTTGTGAGCTATAGTATGGATTTAGGATTTTACTCTGTTCTGTAATTTAATATGGGCTTCCCTGGTGGCACAGACGGTAAAGAATCTGCCTGCAATGCGGGAGACCCAGGTTCATTCCCTGAGTCGGGAAGATCTCCTGGAGAAGGGAATGGCAACCCACTCCAGTATTCTTGCCTGGAGAATCCCATGGACAGAGGAGCCTGGCAGACTAAGTATAGTTGTGACCTAGTAATAGGTAGAATTCTAGATTTAATACTTTACCTTTTTTCTTGTACATGATAGTTTTTAATAGCCAGAGGAAGTAATTGTGACATAATTCGCTAATCACAAAATCAGATTATATTCTGATAGGCTCCAGCAAATTCCAATAACTTAACTATCAAATTTCTAAGTAATATTGGCTTTGGCCTGAACGAAGATTGATTGGTTCCTCCACCTCCAACACACAAGTGTGCCTTTCCTTTTGTGACTGCTTATAGAAAAATCTGATCAGCTTCTTAAGCAGCACTATTCTGTATACAGTAGTACTGCTGATACACTTTGATATTCACACAGGATAACCCTGCCTATCAGTGAGACCAGAGGTCACAGACTGTACAGTGAGAATTCCGCACAAAATCTAAAAGCTTTACTTGCTCATCAAAGTGGCAAACTGGTAACAAAATGAATGAAACCGTTTCACCCTCCCCTGCTGGTCTCCACTAATGCTAACTCAAGAAACCAGAAAACGTTATCAAGAGGTGGCTGAAGAAATAGACTCAAAATTAATGAATGACTTATTAAAATTTGCAATGTGTTGTCATAGTTGCTAAGAAAATTATAATGAGATAGGAAGTTATATCTCTAACGACATCTCTAGGTTAAGAAATAAAGGTCAAGTCTTAGAAAATGAAAGATAATGTTCTAATGGCTTTAAAACTGTGTAATTTGGTAGGGTCATCTCAAGGAAATAAGTAATGCAAAGAAGCATTATCAATGTGAGTTTGCTAAGAGATGCTTTACTTCTGTAACACTTGTCCCTCCCTCTACTGTGTACAATGTAAATATTTGCATTGTATGTCCATCAATGAAACTAAAATCAACCATCCTCCAACTTCTGTCTCCATATATGTATATATACATTGTATACATATATATATATATATATACATATATATATATATATATATATATATATATACAGTGAGTTCTGCGGGCAGGAAAAAGAACAAAAGATGCATGTAAGATTGTATCTCTGCTCATTTTCCAATGCTGTTTCATTTTGCTTTCTATCTCATATTGAAATGTTCTGTGTGACAAAAGAAAATTTGAGTTGTGTGAAATTAAACATCAAAAGAAGACCGAGTCTTGATTTTAGAATCTTAGCTGTTACTTAGAACATTTCACACCCTTTTCTAAGGCAGCACCTGCTAAGTTCATTTGATTCCAATGTGGAAGTCTCTGTAACACTTTGAGTAGATAAGGATAATCTAGAAATGTGAACTTGAGCAGAGGAATGATGACAGTTCTGTGCCTACAAAAAACTTTGCTTTAATAAGGGCTATTACAGTCCAGTGAAAGTCGCTCAGTCATGTCCGACTCTTTGTGACCCCATGGACTATATAGTCCATGGAATTCTCCAGACCAGAATACTGCAGTAGGTAGCCTTTGAAGGAATCTATCCATATAGCCCACTAAATTATCCTCAGAGAGATTGTTAGCATATAGTGATGCAGTTATACTGAGTGCCAGGGTCAGCATTGCAAACCCAAGGTTCTAGTCCTGCCTTTATTATTAGCAGGATGAGTGACCTCATGCAGGTCACTTAACCTCACTGTAATTCTGGTTCCTTAAACTTAAAGTGAGCGGTGGGGGGGGGGGGGGGTGCGGAGGGACAGGAGAAAAACCCACATTGTCATTTTAGGCTGTATAAAATATGGAAAAGGTTTCATTTTAAAACATCACCAATGTTATCAAAACCATATACCTAGATACCTACAAGTGATCTAAGTACAACTTATTCATATAGATGGTGTATCTAGACTACATATACTACTTATGTGTCCTTTTGAATGTGAAGGGGTTAGCCAGAGATGTAAATTCTGTCACTGAGGAAAGTTAGATACCTTGAAGAAAAATATAAATCAGTCTTTTCAGTTTCAATTTTCTATCTCAATCTGTGCTATCTTTGGTTTGACATAGTTAAGTTTTTTATCCTATGCACAAAAGTGAAAACCTTATGATCTGAAGCCATTTTTAGTTACTTCTCCCATGCTTTTTCATTGTTTATAGTTTAATATGCAAATAAAATGTTTTAGAAAAATTATTGCCAAATTTATATATTTTGAAGTTTTATCTCATAAATATGATCCATTCTGTTCAACCATTACATATTTTATTTAAAATAATCTGATATAAAGAAAAGTAGATGCATGTCCCTACCCAGTAGACACAATTCTTCAATAGAATTCAACCCTTTATGAGTGAGCAGAAGTATATTTCACTGAAAAATGTGAAACTTATCATAAATTTTCAAATGATGGCAACTAACAGTAAAGAAAAGAAAAGCTATGAAAAAGAAGAAAAGCTATGACCAACCTAGACAGCATATTAAAAAACAGAGATGTTACTTTGCTGACCAAGGTCCATCTAGTCAAAGCTATGGTTTTTCCAGTAGTCACGTATGGATGTGAGAGTTGGACTATAAAGAAAGCTGAGTGCCAAAGAATCGATGCTTTTGAACTGTGGTGTTGGAGAAGACTCTTGAGAGACCCTTGAACTGCAAGGAGGTCAAACCAGTCCATCCTAAAGGAAATGAGTCCTGAATATTCATTGAAAGGATTGATGCTGAAGCTGAAACTGAAATACTTTGGCCACCTGATGCAAAGAACTGACTCATTGGAAAAGACCTTGATGGTGGGCAAGATTGAAGGCAGGAGGAAAGGGGACGATAGAAGATGAGATGGTTGGATGGTATCACCGACTTGATGGACATGAGTTTGAACAAGCTCCGGGAGTTGGTGATGAACAGGGAAGCCTGGTGTACTGTAGTCCACGGGGTCACAAAGAGTCTGACATGACTGAGCAAATGAACTGAACTGAACAGTAACCAAGACTCTTGCAGAAGAATGTACCAGTTAGGTTGTAGGAGAATGAACACCTATTATCATGCATGTAAATGAAAATCGTTGACTCAGCCTCATACTCTATATGATCTGTGTAGAGTATTTTCCTCCACTTTGGGTTATCTCCAGTTTAATTATTTTGGGTCATACCTTTTCATTGGAACTAATATTTACTTCTGGTTGCTTCCTAATCTTCTGTGGCTAAAGCTTGCTAGATGCTATGTGGAAAACTAAAATCAAGTCAACATATCTGTGAGTTGAAGCTTTTTTTTTTTTTCTCTAAAAGAGCAAGAGTCTATTTTATTATTTTATCCCCAAAGGAATAGCCCTTTTGACATATGTGTAGACCCTCTCACCTCAGGGATTTCAAATAGTGGCACATAGGACATTGGTGATACAGACTTTATATAAAAGGCAAAAGCAACTTTTGTTTGTATTTATGCTTTTGTTTGTATTTAATATTATTTTTGTTTGGGATACTTGAGCCATGTTTTTCATGGAAGCAATAAAGTTTGATAGAAGTTGGACCAAACAGAGCCTGGACCAATCTCAAGAAAGTTGTGCTCTGGTCTGGACTATACCACTGACTTATCATGTACCTCCAGTTTACCTGTCCTTAAATAAGAACATCAAAACCTGCTTTTGTCATCCTCATGAGGATAACTGCAAGAAAAACTATAGTAAGCTGCTAGAAAATCTTTTATTTTTAAGAGGAAGTACAACTTAGTCTTTGTTGCTATATTATGAAATTCTCACTCATATTTCGATTTATATTAAACTTTTAAAATGTACCTGAATATTGCTAGCCTGCCTCGAGGCCTGTCTCTGATACCAGAAACTTGAAGACTAGTCCCAGTTATACAATCTGTATTTTCTCAGATGTAGTATAAGGCAAAACTTGTCTAGGTGCTGGAATGCCTGATGACCAAGAAAAAACAGTTCCCCGAACAGTTTGTATTTCATGGAGTAGACAGAACTCTGTACTCTATATAATGAACCATTTTTCCCTCGGGTATTGATAAGTACTCTGAAGAGAAGAATGCCGTATATTGAATAGGAAGTGTCAGGAGAAGGGGATACTTCAGTATAGAGAAATAAGAGAAGATCTTTCTGAGATGTGTGACCTGAGAGTTGAGACCTGACAATTGAGAACTACCAAGCAATCCAAAGGTCTTAGAGACAAGCATTCCAGGCAAAGAAACAAAAGGGCCTAAGACTCCTGAGACCTGAAGGAGCTTAGCAAGATGGAGGAACCTGAGGCTTACTGGACTGGACAGAAGTGAAGTGGGCCAAGAGTATTGGATCAGGTTGGAGAGACAGCCAGAGGCCAGATCAGATAAGACCTTGCTAGCCAGGACAAGGTGTTTGCATTTTATTCTTAGTCCAAAGGAAAGCCATCGGGGAAATCTGCAGATTGTTAAAATGAATTTCCTCAACATGACAGAATTGGAGCAGGGAGTGTTTACTCAGCATATTATCTAGAAAACTTCACCCCAATTCCTCTAGCTTTCTCTGTCTCTTTCTCAACAATAGTGAAACTGTTTCATTTCCTTCCCACCCCCCACCCCAAACACCTTCCTCTTTGGCATTGGTGTACCTATTCTCAGCCCCCCTGGCTGAGGATAGTCCATTGGGAATATTATTTCTCTTCTCAACTCTTCTTCTTGCAATGAGAATCCTCATACTTTTCAAAATGGGAAAAATTCAGGTGAGTAAAATTCTTCCATTCTACATACCATCTACCTACTTAAGCCTTTGCTCAAGGGCACGGATTTATTTGTACATTCAAGAGTACTTCCTGTGCCTGGCCTTGTGGAACTCTTCCTTTGGATTTTTCTCAAGGGCCTTTGGAGATGCTTCCAGGTTAGGCATGACCCTGTATTTCAAAATTTGGCCCATCAGTTCTCGGGCCTCACACATGTGCCAACTCTCTGTGCCAAATCTCATTCGGTTTAATCAGGACCCGGCCAAGGCCTCTCCAAGGAACAAGAAGATATGATTACTTTATGGAAAGACTCAAGGTATTGGGTTGGCCAAGAAAAGTTTGTCTGGGTTTTTCCATAAGCCATTGGCCACACATTTTTGGCAAACCACTACAAGATCACCACAAGTGAGCTGGTGTGGATCATCCTCTCCCTTGCTGGAATTCACAAGGTGGTCTGGGGTGGGTGGCAACTGTGGAGGGCAGGACAAGAATATAGTAACCTTCCAGAGGGCCCATAGTTTCATTGAGTTAGACAAGGCTGTGGTCCATGTGATCAGTTTGGTTAGTTTTCTGTGATTGTGGTTTTCATTCTGTCTACCCTCTGATGGATAAGGATAAGAGGCTTATGGAAGCTTCCAGATAGGAGAGACTGACTGAGGAGGAAACTGGGTCTTGTTCTGATGGGTAGGGCCATGCTCTTTAATCCAGTTTTCTCTGTTCCCTCCCTGTTGTTTGACCTGAGGCCAAACTATGATGGAGGTAATGAAGATAATGGCAACCACCTTCAAAAGGTCCCATGCATGCACTGCTGCACTCAGTGCCCCCAACCCTGCAGCAGACAACTGTCAACCCATGCCTCCACAGGAGACTCCTGGACACTCACGGGCAAGTCTGGGTCAGTCTCTTGCGGGGTCACTGCTCCTTTCTCCTGGGTCCTGGTGTGCACAAGGTTCTGTTTGTGCCCTCCAAGACTCCGTTTCCCCAGTCCTGTGTAAGTTCTGGCGGCTCTATGGTGGGGTTAATGGCGATCTTCTCCAAGAGGGCTTATGCCATACCCAGGTCTGCTGCACCCAGAGCACCTGCCTCTGTGGCAGGCCACTGCTGACCCGTACCTTTGCAGGAGACACTCAAACACAGTTCTAGCCCAGTTTCTGTGGGGTCTCTGGGTCCTGGTGCACACAAGGTTTCTTTGAGCCCCCTGAGCATCTCTGGCAGGTAAGGTATTTGATTCTAAACACGATTTTGCCCCTCCTACCATGTTGCTGGGGCTTCTCCTTTGCCCTTGGACATGGGGTATCTTTTTTTGGTGGGATCCAACATTCTCTAGTCGAAGGTTGTTCAGCAGCAAGTTGTAGGTTTGGAGTTCTCATAGAAGAAGATGAGCGCATGTCCTTCTACTCCACCATCTTAAAAGTCACTATACACATGGATATCACCAGATGGTCAATACCAAAATCAGATTGATTATATTCTTTGCAGCCAAAGATGGAGAAGCTCTATACAGTCATCAGAAACAAGACCAGGAGCTGACTGTGGCTCAGATCATGAACTCCTTATTGCCAAATTCAGACTTAAGTTGAAGAAAGTAGGGAAAACCACTAGACCATTCAGGTATGACCTAAATCAAATCCCTTACAATTATACAGTAGAGGTGACAAACAGTCAGGGGATTAGATCTGATAAACAGAGTGCCTGAAGGACTATGGACAGATTTTCATTACATTGTACAGGAGGCAGTGATCAAGACCATACCCAAGAAAAAGAAATGCAAAGGTTGTCTGAGGAGGCCTTATAAATAGCTGAGAAAAGAAGAGACACTAAAGGCAAAGGAGAGAAGGAAAGATACACCCATTTAAATGCAGAATTCCAAAGAATAGCAAGGAGAGATAAGAAACCCCTCTTCAGTGATCAATGCAAAAAAAAAAAAATTGAAGAATATAATAGAATGGGAAAGACTAGAGATTTCTTCAAGAAAACTAGAGGTACCAAGGGAACATTGCATGCAGATTTGGGCACAATAAAGGACAGAAATGGTATGGACCTAACAGAAGCAAAAGATATTAAGAAGAGATGGCAAGAATACACAGAAGAACTGTACAAAAAAGATCTTCACGACCCAGATAATCATGATGATGTGATCACTCAGCTAGAGGCAGACATCCTGGAATGTGAAGTCAAGTGGGCCTTACAAAGTATCTCTATGAACAAAGCTAGTGGAGATAATGGAATTCCAGCTGAGCTATTTCAAATCCTGGAAGATGATGCTGTGAAAATGCTGCACTCAGTATGCCAGCAAATTTGGAAAACTCAGCAGTGGCCACAGGACTGGAAAAGGTCAGTTTTCATTCCAATCCCAAAGAAAGGCAATGCCAAAGAATGTTCAACCCGGCACACAATTGCACTCATCTCACACGCAATCAAAGTAATGTTCAAAATTCTCTAAGCCAGGCTTCAACAGTACATGAACCATGAAATTTCAGATATTCAAGCTGGATTTAGAAAAGGCAGAAGAACCCAAGATCAAATTGCCAACATCTATTGGATCATTGAAAAAGCATCCACTTCTGCTTTATTGACTACACCAAAGCCTTTGACTGTGAAGATCACAACAAACTGTGGAAAATTTTTAAAGAGATGAGAATACCAGATTACCTGACATGCCTCCTGAGAAATCTGTATGCAGGTCAAGAAGCAATGGTTAGAACTGGACATGGAACAATAGACTGGTTCCAAATTAGGAAAGTAGTATGTCAAAGCTGTATATTGTTACCCTGCTTATTTAACTTTTATGCAGAGTACATCATGCAAAATGCTGGGCTGGATGAAGCACAAGCTGGAATCAAGTTTGCTGAGAGAAATATCAATAACCTCAGATACGCAGATGACACCACCCTTATGGCAGAAAGTGAAGAACTAAAGAGCTTCTTGATGAAAGTGAAAGAGGAGAGTGAAAAAGTTGGCTTGAAGTTCAACATTCAGAAAACTAAGATCATGGCATCTGGTCCCATCACTTCATGGCAAATAGATGGGGAAACAATGGAAACAGTGAGAAACCTTATTTTGGGGGGCTCCAAAATCACTGCAGATGGTGACTTCAGCCATGAAATTAAAAGACACTTGCCCCTTGAAAGAAAAGCTATGACCAACCTAGACAGCATATTAAAAAGCAGAGACATTACTTTGCCAACAAAGGTCCTTCTTCTCAAAGCTATGGATTTACCAGTAGTCATGTCCTGATGTGAGAGTTGGACCATAAAGAAATCTGCGTCCTGAAGAATTGATGCTTTTGAACTGTGGTGTTGGAGAAGACTGTTGAGAGTCCCTTGGACTGCAAGGAGATCCAACCAGTCCATCCTAAAGGAAATCTGCCCTGAATATTCATTGGAAGAACTGATGCTGAAGCTGAAACTCCAATACTTTGGCCACCTGTTGTGAAGAGCTGACTCATTTGAAAAGACCCTGATGCTGGGAAAGACTGAAGGTATGAGGAGAAGGGGATGACAGAGGATGAGATGGTTGGATGGCATCACCGACTCAATGGACATGAGTTTGAGTAAGCTCCGAAAGTTGATGATGGACAGGGAGGCATGGCATGCTGCAGTCCATGGGGTTGCAAAGAGTCTGACATGACTGAGCGACTGAACTGAACTGAATTCCAGAGGACATTTACATCATCACTGCTCACAGAGGCCATGCTGATTTGGAATCCTGTGGCTTCAAGCAGCTAGGGCTGAAGCTTCATCCCTATAGAGTTTTCAGTTGGCTCTGCACACCTTTCTCTCCTTCAGACTTGAGCAGCTTTGCAGACAGTGCAAATATTGCCCATGTTCTTTCATTCAATGAAGTCTAAGATTACTCAATAATACTTGACTATTCATCATTCCCGTAATAAGTGGAACTCCCCACCTTCTAAACTCAGTCTACTGTGCCCTTCTGGGTAGCCCTTCATGGGCATTCTCCCAGTTCTTTACATGTAGAATAGAATGGACTCCTTCTTTTTCTTCTCTCTGAGATGAAACTGGGAATTTGACATCTGAGTCCTAGTATCTGTCCACATCACTATGCTACCTTGCTTTAAGTCAGTAAGAAAATATGCCACCAAATTTGTAGTTTTTATTAGTCTCTTTGGGGACACTGGGGAAAGTGCCTAAAAAAAAATCTAGATGATCTTTCACATAGGCATTTCTCAGTATTTCTAACTTTAAAATCATCTTGACCCAGATTTCTCTATAGCTCTGGTTGTGTTTTCAAGACCATTCAGGGCTCCTGCCTCATATATCATGCCACTTTCTACCTAAGTTCTTGGGATAAGTCAGTCATGATGAAAATACACAATTAGCTTAGCATTTTATCTAACTTGTTGCTAGGTACCTTTGGTCAACCCTAAGAAAGTAGCCCTAAATATCACTTGATTATGTAGATGTGTTGTGTTGTGTTACTCGCTTAGTTGTGTCTGGCTCTTTGCAACCCCATGGACTGTAGCCCTCCAGGCTCCTCTGTTCGTGAGATTTCCCAGGCAAGAATACTGGAGTGGGTTGCCATTTCCTTCTCCAGGGGATTTTCCCAGCCCCAGGATCGAACCCACATCTCCTGCATTGCAGGCAGATTCTTTACCGTATGAACTACCAGGGAAAATATAGTAAATATATAGAAAATATAGTACTGCCCGTAAAAGGCCTATTGATCCACCCGTAAAAACAAAAGGCTAGATTCAATTCCAGATTCCTAAAAAATAGATTCTATGGAGGGTTTTTTTCTTATTTTTTTAGTTTTCTGCCCCCTATTAAATTTCACAAATATCCCACTAAGGAGGGTTTCAATCAGTGCATCATACTGAAATGGTCTTAAGAATCCTTCTTTAGGTATTTATGACTCCCTCTGAAGTTCCCTCTTCAAATCAGCCCCTCAAATTTCTCACCTTCTCTGTTATCTGGACCCCTCCAAGCTCACCTCCATTGTCTGTGCACGGTTCTCCTCAGTTAAGCCTTGATCTGCACACAGGTTATACTCTGACATGCATCTACTCGTGGGAGCTTTGGGTCCTTTTCTGTTCTGACTGATTTTCTTGTGAGCCATTTCTTTTTTTTTTTTTTTAATATTTAGTTATTCATATGGCTGTATCAGGTCTTAGTTGCAGCGTGAGAACTCTTAGTTGTGGCATGTGGGAATCTAGTTCCCTGACCAGGGATTGAACCCAGGCCCCTGCATTGGGAATACAGAGTCTTAGCCACTGGACCACCAGGGAACTCCCATGAGCTGTTTCCTTTTCCCTCTTCCCGTCCTCACCTCCACAACTCTGGTAAAGAAAAAATTAAAATAATAATAAAAATAAGAAGCCTTTCTTGGCTCTTGCTTATTGCTAGAATAAGGTTCTGTTTAATTCAACAAATATGTATGGACTGCCTAATGAATATTATGGATGGCAGTAATCAGAATTACAAGGTATTCTTAAAACATTGTTAAGCTCTTCAGATATTTTAGCGTGAGCTGTTTGCTTCAATTCAAATTCACACAGAGGCTGCTCTTGAAAAATTTCCCACAAGCCCAGGGAACACTCCTCAGATTTACAGCAATGAAAACATAAAGGAAGCCACTCACTTAGGGGCGACCAAGCTGTAGAGAAGTGATGAATGCCAAGCCAGGTTGCCAGAAACTGATTTATAAACCAGAATGCTGATTCATCAAATGAAATGGGAGATGAATCTGGTAAGATAACTGGCATCAATCATTTGAACAGGGCACACTCCCTGTTAATGAATAAGTCCATTGAAGAGACTAAATTGCAGATCTGAAGGCTTCTTGAGACAAGTAATTAGAAAGAAGAGGAAGGAATGTTAAGGGGCATTCTTTTAAACTCAGGTTGCTCAGACACTGTGTTCCTCCCAATCCTGAGGGTTTTATGATCTAAAAAATCTGGCAGCTGACACTGCCAGTTCTTACCTTTCAGGTGGTTTTTGTCCCTTCCTCATTCAGGCCACCACCCTTGTCTTGAGACAACAAAGTCCCAATACTGTTAGAAAGATTTAGGTTAGAGCTTACTTTGCATTCATGATACTTCGTCTCTTCTGCTTTTAGGAGACAAACTAGAGAATTCAGTACAAACATCTGGGGAGCACCTTAAACTCGTCTGCCACCTTTTAAAAAATCTATTTTATTGAAGTATAGTTGATTTCCATTGTTGTGTCAGTTTCTGGCACACATCAAAGTGATTTGTTATATATAACAGTTTGCATCTACTAATCCCAGATTCCCACTCCATCCTTCTTCCAAGCCCCCTCACATTTGGCAAACATGAGTCTGTTCTCTAGGTCTGTGATTCTGTTTCTGTTTCGTAGATAGGTTCATTTGTGTCGTATTTTTAGATTCCATCTGTAAGTGATAGCGAATGGTATGTGCCTTTCTCTGTCTGACTTGCTTCACTTAGTATGATCATCTCTAGGTCCATCCATGTTGCTGCAAATGGCATTCAATCAGTCAGTTCAGTAGCTCCGTCATGTCTGACTCTTTGTGACCCCATGGACTGCAGCACACCAGACTTCCCTGACCATCACCAACTCCCAGAGCTTGCTCAAACTCATGTCCATAGAGTTGGCGATGCCATCCAATCATCTCATCCTTTGTTGCCCCTTTCTCCTCCTGCTTTCAATCTTTCCCAGCATCAGAGTCTTTTCAAATGAGTCAGTTCTTCACAACAGGTGGCCAAAGTATTGGAGTTCCAGCTTCAGCATCAGTCCTTCCAATGAATATTCAGGCAAATTGCTTTCTTTCCTTCTTTTTATGGCTGAATAATATTCCTTTTCATTTATGTATCACATCTTCTTTATCCATTCATATGTTCATAGACATTTAGGTTGCTTCCATTTCTTGGCTACTGTAAATAGTGCTTCAGTGAACATTGGGGTGCATATATGTTTTCAAAGTATGGTTTTCTCCAGATACAGGTCCAGGAGTGGGATTGCTGGATAATATGATAGCTCCATTTTTATTTTTTTAAGGAACCTCCATACTATTCTCCATAGTGGCTGTACCAATTTATATTCTCACCAACAGTGTAGGAGGATTCCTTTTTCTCACACCCTCTGCAGCATTTATTATTTGTAGACTGTTTAATGATGGCCCTTCTGACTGGTGTGAGTTGATACCTCATTGTACTTTTGCTTTGCATTTCTCTAATAATTAGCAATGTAGAGCATCTTATCATGTGCCTATTCATCAACTGCTTTTTATGTAGACCATTTTTATAATGAGTTATTTCAACAAATGAATAACCATGTCTGTTTCAGCTTAATGCTTATTAGCTTTAATTTTCAAAAAGTGGCCGTTTTTCCCATTCAGTTTAGCAACTACTTAATAAGCTCCTTGAGAGCAAGAAAACTCTTGGGAGGAAACAGAAATAAGCAAGACAATCCTCTACAGAAATTGACAGAAAGGTTCAAGCAATAACAGTAGCAACACAAGTTGGGAATAATTATGGTACAGAATTAAGAAATCATGTAAGACAGTCTTTTCCAGAAAATGAGATCATCACGCATCTGAGTGTGAGAACGGAGTGAGTTTTGAGCTGAACCTTCTAAGGCACATAGTTTTTTGCCAAGAGGAATGGGAAAGAGGCTGCTCTGCACAGTCGAAGAGATCTTGGTAAGCCACATTCTAGAATGAGAACAGCCCCAGGCATATTCAGAGACAAGTGATGGCACAGACCATATTTGAAGACTGTAAGGAGGACACAGGTTGGGTTGGCCAAAATAAACCCAAACAAACTTTTTGACCTGCCCTGCCAATTCTATTATGGCTATCAAAAGTCTAAACAAACAAAAAACACCCTCCAAAACACTAATCCTAATTATAACTACAAGTAAGTTAGTTAGCTTGTATATTTTTTACTTTTCTAGGTAACACCCAAATTTGAAAAGCCAGGACAATTTAAAGATAAGTATTAAGGCAATAACATAACATTTAGTGATTAAATAAATATGTTGGGAGCAACTTGATTATAATCAGTCATCAAATGCTGACCTATATTTAACCATTGTTCCTCAAAACTCTATTCTTAGTAAAATGAAACATGCAAAATTAGTATAAAGCCTTTAATTTCTCAACTTCTGGCAGTCTTGTTCAGCTCCAGAGTACCTGGTCATATGTCATTCTCTATTGTGTAATTTCACTCAGAGGTGCTGTATTTTTTGGTATTTTAATTGGTGAAAAATCGATAGTTAATCAGAAGAGAGTTGGAACTGTTAAATGGCAAGATTATCTTTAATTCATTTGTTTTTACTAATTAAAAATGAATAACTTATTTTCTTTTTATCTGTCATATAAATGATGGAAAGTAATCTCACTATATCTACCTTAGGACTTTTTTTCTGAGTCTTCTCTCATCCTCCTTCCAAATTTCTGAGGTATAAAAAATGACTTTCTGCCTTCACATAAATTGCCCCTGAAATGTTTCTATAGTTTAGTGACAGCCATCTTCCACTTACTTCCAGGAGAAAGACTCTATTCACGCACTGTTCAGGCTCTTTCACTGGCTTGAGCAGCTTGCAACAGGGGGAAAAATGTGACATTATCAAAGACTTTCTTGTGGCTTTTACTGTCCGCTGTCTTCCAGTAACACATACTCATACCTAAGTGCTGAGGGGTGAGAAGATGGAGTGAAGAGACCAGAATGAATTGACCTCATGGAGACAGGGGCTTTCTAAGATGAAGTAGGAAAGATGTTGATGAAGTAGGAGCCACTTTAGGAATAAGTGTTTCATATGATATGTATTTTTTATTTTAATTCATTCTTGATTCAGCTCAAAGTAAAAAAAAATATTGGAAGAATGTTATTCTACGTGGTCATTAGAATTGACAAGCCACCCCAGGGCAGGATTGTGGGCTGATCAGATTCTGAAGTGCAGTGGCCTCACTTGCCTCCCAAATTTCTGTTCTTACTGTGACTTGAGCCAGTGACTTACTTCTCTACCATTAGATCAATTTTCTAACTTATCTAATAGAATTATACATTCTTGGTATTATAGTAATGATTAAAGTAATGCCATGTATGAAACATTAGCACAATACCTGGCACAGAGTAATCAGGCAATCCAACATCATGGATAAATAAGAGATATCAATCTCTTAAGAGATAATAAGAAATAAGAGATGATAAAAATAGATGTTGTTTCTTTATAGCACCTATTTCTTTTGGTGTAGGTGGTTGTATACCTCTTTTATAAAAAGTATGTCTTCATAGACTATAGGGAACCCATGGCTGTTTCTGGGACACAATGTAAATGGATCCGTCATTATGCACAGTGGAGAAATAGAAGAATTTGGGAACTGGCATCCAAACCATTGAATCATGAAGACATTATTAGTATAGGAATTTCCAACTAGCAAATTTCTCTCTCTCTCAGAGAGAGAATGTCCTTTCATGTCAGTACAGGAGGAGATTCAGTTCAGTTCAATTCAGTCGCTCAGTCGTGTCTGACTCTTTGTGACCCCATGAATCGCAGCACGCCAGGCCTCCCTGCCCATCACCATCTCCCGGAGTTCACTCAGACTCACGTCCATCGAGTCCGTGATGCCATCCAGCCATCTCATCCTCGGTCGTCCCTTCTCCTCCTGCCCCCAATCCCTCCCAGCATCAGAGTCTTTTCCAATGAGTCAACTCTTCGCATGAGGTGGCCAAAGTACTGGAGCTTCAGCTTTAGCATCATTCCTTCCAAAGAAATCCCAGGGTTGATCTCCTTCAGAATAGACTGGTTGGATCTCCTTGCAGTCCAAGGGACCCTCAAGAGTCTTCTCCAACACCACAGTTCAAAAGCATCAATTCTTCGGCCCTCAGCCTTCTTCATAGTCCAACTCCCACATCCCTACATGACCACAGGAAAAACCATAGCCTTGACTAGACGGACCTTAGTCGGCAAAGTAATGTCTCTGCTTTTGAATATACTATCTAGGTTAGTCATAACTTTTCTTCCAAGGAGTAAGCGTCTTTTAATTTCATGGCTGCAGTCACCATCTGCAGTGATTTTGGAGCCCAAAAAAAATAAAGTCTGACACTGTTTCTACTGTTTCCCCATCTATTTCCCATGAAGTGATGGGACCGGATGCCATGATCTTTGTTTTCTGAATGTTGAGCTTTAAGCCAACATTTTTGCTCTCCTCTTTCACTTTCATCAAGAGGCTTTTTAGGTCCTCTTCACTTTCTGCCATAAGGGTGGTGTCATCTGCATATCTGAGGTTCTTGATATTTCTCCCAGCAATCTTGATTCCAGCTTGTGTTTCTTCCAGTCCAGCGTTTCTCATGATGTACTCTGCATAGAAGTTAAATAATCAAGGTGACAATATACAGCCTTGACGGACTCCTTTTCCTATTTGGAACCAGTCTGTTGTTCCATGTCCAGTTCTAACTGCTGCTTCCTGACCTGCATACAGATTTCTCAAGTGGCAGATCAGGTGGTCTGGTATTCCCATCTCTTTCAGAATTTTCTACAGCTTATTGTAATCCACACAGTCAAAGGCTTTGGCATAGTCAACAAAGGAGAAATAGATGTTTTTCTGGAACTCTCTTGCTTTTTTGATGATCCAGTGTATGTTGGCAATTTGGTCTCTGGTTCCTCTGCCTTTTCTAAAACTGGCTTGAACATCAGGGAGTTCACGGTTAACGTATTGCTGAAGTCTGGCTTGGAGAAATTTGAGCATTATTTTACTACCATGTGAGATGAGTGCAGTTGTGTGGTAGTTTGAGCATTCTTTGGCATTGCCTTTCTTTGGGATTGGAATGAAAACTGACCTTTTCCAGTCCTGTGGCCACTGCTGAGTTTTCCAAATTTGCTGGCATATTGAGTGCAGCACTTTCACAGCATCATCTTTCAGGATTTGAAATAGCTCCACTGGAATTCCATCACCTCAGCTAGCTTTGTTTGTAGTGATGCTTTCTAAGGCCACTTGACTTCACATTCCAGGATGTCTGGCTCTAGATGAGTGATCACATCATCATGATTATCTGGGTCGTGAAGATCTTTTTTGTACAGTTCTTCTGTGTATTCTTGCCACCTCTTCTTAATATCTTCTGCTTCTGTTAGGTCCATACCATTTCTGTCCTTTATCGAGCCCATCTTTGCATGAAATGTTCCCTTGGTATCTCTAATTTTCTTGAAGAGATCTCTAGAGACAAACAGTAAGCATCCACTGGAATTCACCTACCACCAAGTATAGATAGTATGTCCGTGTATGTATACACACACAAGTACAGCACCTACCATGTATGCTGATATAACATGGGATGGGAGAGGGATTTGTTGATGAATTCTTATACCTTTAAACACATTTGAAAGCTCTTGAGAGAGTTATCTTGTATTTAGTTATCTTAAAAGTTATCACCACAAAAATGGTAATTATGTTCATTTTGATCACTGGTGATCATTTTACAATATATTCATGTATCAAATCATTTGTCTACCTTAAAGTTACACAATGTTATATGTCAAAAATACATCAATAAAGCTAGAACAATAAAAACAACTATATATATATATATGTTCAAGTCCCGTAGGTTTGATTTTAGAAAATACTAGTCAGCACACTTAAGCTGCTGCTGCTGCTGCTGCTAAGTCGCTTTAGTCGTGTCCGACTCTGTGCGACCCCATAGACGGCAGCCCACCAGGCTCCCCCATCCCTGGGATTCTCCAGGCAAGAACACTGGAGTGGGTTGCCATTTCCTTCTCTAATGCATGACAGTGAAAAGTGAAAGTAAAGTCGCTCAGTTGCGTCCAACTCTTAGTGACCCCATGGACTGCAGCCTACAAAGCTCCTCCATCTATGGATTTTCCAGGCAAGAGTACTGGAGTGGGGTGCCATTGCCTTCTCTGACACTTAAGCTACTCTCTTGAATTCTTTCTCTTGAATCTTGATATCAAGCTCAGAGTCACTGATGTGCTGGTAACTCTTCAGACTTCCTAAAAGTACTTCACAGAGGAAAGGGGGCAATGTTGAAGTTGATCAGCTTCTCCTGAGGGTCTTGGACAAGTTGTGGTTCAGAAGTCATAATTATTGGAATGCAGTAAAATAATGGGTTGTATCTGTATCATGTATGACATTCCATCCTAAGAGAACTCAGGGGGCAGAACCCCATAATCAGAGTACTATTTCTGCAGGAAAACATGAATATTCACACTAAGTATGATTTTTTAAAAGATCATAAATAGCCTTAAGCAGTTTCAAGGGCATTTCTGCCACCAAATGATTTATATTACTGAAAAGCAGCTTTCAGTTTTTAGACCTTCTAGGAATTCTGAATTACAAGTAAGGAACTGCAGATCCATAGTGAATTCAGCTATCCAGGGAATCAGTATAAGACTCGCATTCCTCTCTGTTTTTCCACAGCCCCTAAAAGATTGGAAATTACTACTAGAATAGCCCTATATCTTGTAGTTTAATCAAGATGGAGAATTTGTGAATTATGTAATCACAGACATGCATGCGTGCTCAGTCCCTCAGTCATGTCTGACTCTTCTGCTACCCTATGGACTGTAGCCCGCCAGGCTCCTCTATCCATGAGATTTCCCAGGCAAGAATACTGGAGTGGGTTGCCATGCCCTCCTCCAGGGGATCTTCCCAACCCAGGGATCGAACCTACATCTCCTGCAGATCCTAATTTAGCAGGCGGATTTTTTACCACTGAGCCACCTGGGAAGCCCCAATCACAAACATAAGCACCTAAAAATTTATATACATATTGCATTATATTTATTGTCCTGTATAATTCTTCTTTTAGCAGCATTTACCAATGCATCCCAGTAGCCCCACTTGAACTAATATAGATTGCTTGCCTGGCCCAATGCAAACATCTAAATCATTGAAAAAAGACTTGGAAACCATAGCTGGAAATTAGACACCTATCTCTGCAACGAGATATTATGCAAAGAGAAAATGAGTTGAATACTTGAATCTGGAGCCCCTTCTCAGCTTCACTTGAAATAATTCTGCCTGAAAATTGCATAACATGAGTTCACTGATAAGAAAAGCAATGAGTTTTAATAAAATAAGTATGTCTAAATTTAAACTACCTTTCAGATTTCAAATGGTGTAAGGGAAAAAGTGCCTCAAAGGTTTAAAACCTACTGAAAACAAGAAAAGAAATGCAGAATAAGAATAAAGCAAGCCAAATCTCTACATCTATATCCTGATTTATATTTAACAATCCACCTATCTATTTATCTAGCTAGCTAGCTCTCATATTTTATTCAAGCCACTGTTAAAATGCAGAGTTATCAATGGAAAGCTAAAGACAGTTGCTCCCTTTCAAGTAAAATCTGACTTTTATGTATGGAGAATACCATCTTATGCCTCCTGCATCTTCTGTCTATCAAAAAAACATTATATAACATACTGATGCTCCAAATGTGGCTTTGTAAAGCTTTGAATCTAGGAGGGGCACCAGAAATCCCCTTTGATTAGAAGAACTTGCAATCTAGTTAGAAAAGATGCTACTAGGGCCATGTGGATTGAAAGGGCACACAATATGCCATCAAGTGTTATGCCCATGATAAGAGTTGCTTGATTATCAAGCATTCACATTCACAGCTAGTACCTCAGAACCCTTATTTTCCCATTTGGACTCTGTTCAAACCCAGAGACCACATGTGCCTTGGTGGAGAAAAAAGATTTATTACACTGAAACATGAAATGACCGCTCTGTAGGTCTGAAACTCGGGCACTTCCATACGGTGCTCCGTAACCTAAGATGACTTGATCTGAAATCTATTGCCCTAGGTCAGTTCCTCTTTTGTGCCTCTTCTAACCTTGAGCCTGGACATTTTGTCCTGGGGCAACAGCCACTCCCTGCTGCTGCTGCTGCTGCTACTAAGTCACTTCAGTCCTGTCCGACTCTGTGCCACTCCCTACCTACCCTAAAATCTTTGTGCTTCCAGATCTCCCAAATGCTACCTACTTAACCTGGAGTTTGGCCATTGCCTAGGCATCTGGCCAATGGGCTTTTATCTGCCAACTCTTCTCTCCAGACTTGCAGGACTCTGAGAGTGAGTGCTTTCTTAAATCCTCTTCCCTAGGCACCCTGTTGGACTCAGCCTAGTTCCAGCTCTGCATGACATCACACTTGGTCATCAAATCCAGAGCTGTCTGAATTCAACCGTCAGAATTCAATTGAAAAGGTCCCGATCCTAGGGAGATATTTTTCACCCTAATCACATTACCTTCTCTGCTGCATTTGACCCTGTGAGTCACTCTGTCCTTCCCGAGATTCTTTTCTTACAAGTTATCATGAAGTAGCTGCCTTTGTTCTTTGTTTTTGGTCCTTTGTTCTTTTGTTACTCTAACCAAACAATTGCCACTCACCACTTGGAGCTCCCAAGCCTTGGTCTCCTGTCCTCTCCCCTTTTTAAACTCTCTCTGGACAATGACATCCCAGAATGGCTTTGACTATCAACTATGTGCTGATGGTTCTCTTAACTCCAGACATCTACTCTCCATTGCCATCTAGACCTGGAGATGCCACAAGGGTCACAGATTCAACTCTTCCTCCTCTTCCAGTGCTTACTTTCTTTCTTTCTTTTTTTTTTAATAGATTTATTTATTTTTCCATGCCTTGTTTTAGTTTGGGCATGTGGGATCAAACTCAGGCCCCTTGTATTGGGAGCACAAAGTCTTAGCCACTGGACCATCAGGGAAATCCCCTCTTCTAGTGATTTCTTTGCCAGTTGGTGACACTATGCATGCATGTGTGCTGTCGCTTCAGTCATATCTGACTCTGAGACCCCATGGACTATAGCCCACCAGACTCCTCTGTCCATGGAATTCTCCAGGCAAGAATACTGGAGTGGGTTGCCATACCATCCTCCAGGGGATCTTCTCAACCCAGGGATCGACCCTGTGTCTCTTCTGTCTCCTGAATTGGCAGGTGGATTCTCTACCACTAGCGCCTCCTGGGAAGCCCAGGTGATGATATACAGTCACCTAAATTAGGACTTTGGTATTCATCTCTGATCCCTCCCTCTTGCTTCCCCATGGACCAATCCACTACCAAGTCTCTTCTTTCTCTTTTAGTTAAGGATTTCTTAAAACTGTTTCTTCCTCCCCATCTTTTCTAAAATGGAGTGTTGTTGTGTTTTTTTTTTTTTGCAATGAAGTTCACTATAGTTTACCCAAAGTCCTCCTATAAGACCTCTGAATGTGATATTTGCCCTTTCCTCTGACAACAGCATCAGAAACATCTAGAAACTGATGTCATGATAGCATCAATGATTTTCATACCCCCTTGTATAAACATAATTTCCACATAATAAAAGATTTTCCATATTGATTTTTATTACACATGTTAAAAAATGAGATAAAATACTTGTGCTTTTAAAACAATTTTGAACAGTGTTTCTATAAGAGGTAAAGATACACCATATGTAGTGAGTCCAATTGCCATTTGTTTTGACTATAAAACTCTATTAAATCTAAATCTCTAGGGATATAACCCAGGCATCTGCAATTTAATAAATGCCCAAAGCAGTTCTAACATATAGTCACAGTGGATAGCCATGTCCCAACAGATTTGGAAGAGAGATGGCAGGGAAGACTTTAGTGAAGAATTTGAGAGGAAGTAGATATATCATCAGGCTTCCATGGTGGCTCAGATGGTAAAGAATCTACCTGCAACGCAGGGGACACCAGTTCGATCTTTGGGTCAGGAAGATCCACTGGAGAAGGAAATGGCAACCCACTCCAGTATTTTTGCCTGGAGAATTCCATGGACAGAGGAGCCTGGAGGGCCACAGTTCATGGGGTCGCAAAAAGTCAGACACGACTGAGTGACTAACACACACTCAGGTATATCACCTTCAGCTCATGTTACCTACCCAGCCAATCCTGCTAAAATTGGTAGGAATATAGCACCAGATTTATCAAGGAGGCCCTCATATCTTTACCAGTAAAAATGAGAGGGTTGCTTTCTATGATCTCAAAAAATTCTCAGTAGCATTCTGAACTGAGTAAAACTGAAGAGTTATATATAGTAAGGGGGGAAAACTTTTCCTAGCTCTTAGATACCTGATGTGTTATTTCTTCTTCTAGCCTGCATCTAAAATGCTTGGTTCACTAATAAGCGTACACTCACTGTAACTCACATTAAATGATCTAAGCATCCAGGAAGATGGTAATATGGAAAGTCAGCTGCAAGGCTGGTATGTGGATGGGCGATTTCAAAAGCTCTTAGCTCTTGATATCAGTAAATGTATTATATTTTTCCTTCCTTATAAAATTCATGTACTGTTTATTGTTTCTATAGTCCTTCTGAGTGTGTAAAGGCACCTCTCACTCATTCTCATTCTTAAAATGCGCCAGTTCCTTGGTGTATAAGAAGGAAAGCTACAGTTGGTTATAAAAACGTGATGGATGATTTAGGTGGCTGTATTCAGCTGTAAGCAATAAACGCTGAGCTTGGCAGAAAATACTATAGGCAAAACGCAAATGATTTACTAGCTATCTAAAGCACATGAGATTTGTAATGCATGAGGCCCTCAGGCCCATCACTTCTCTTCAGTAATGGGAAACAATATTTTGGTGAAAAATGACACGTTTAATTTCAACTCTGTGTTGTAAAACAAAAAGGCAGTCTAATTTTCATTTTATTATTTTTTTCTTTCATAAAGCATCTTTGCATCTTATTGAAAGTACAAATGGTTTCTTAAGAAGCAGAAAGAGTAGAGCATGTTAGAAAAAATATCTGCAGTAGACATTTATTATTGGCTGCATGTTTGCACATGGCTGGTGAGATCAAAATGAAAAACTCAGAGTGCTGTGACGGATCCATGGTATTCTGAGACTCTCTGGAGAACTGATTCTAATAGCCTAGCTCTTTGAGGCAGATGTGTATGTATCCAGGTGATTGCCATGGTTACATATGGATACTGAATACAGTTTTGGCATTTTCCCAAAAAATTAAAAAAAAGAAAAAGCCAGAGTAAAAACATAGTAAGAGAAGTAATGTTACCCACTGAACTGAGGGTAAAGCAGTGTGGTTACAAAGGACCATGAGCTCAGATTCCACCTCTATTAATGATATATAGTGTGAATGCCATAAACTTTCTGCATCCCATTGTATCAGCCTGTGAAATACTGATCTATTTTGCAATTTCAGTGTGAGAGATAAATAAAACCTCTTCCAAGGCACTTCGAAAATAGAGTCTGCATTTCAGAATAAATGTTAAACAATAATATGATGATGGAATAGCTGACACAATGCAAAGTTTAAATAGAGCAGAGTTACTTTCTAATTATGGACTACATTTTATTCTTTGTAACTGTAATTAGAAAGCGACCATATTCCCTTAATTAGAAAGTTAATTAGATTGTGACCTCTTTTCCTATCTTATTGTCTTGGACTGTAGGCCAGAAGTAAATTACAAATTCCACTACCTACATGCCTAACCTCCCCCCAACCCCACCCTCCCCCAGTAAGACTGTTGAATATGATTACAAGGAATCAATTAGGACTTACAAGTCAGATAGGCTATAGAATAGATCTCCCATTAGAAAAAAGTTGATCTGGATAAATGAAGAAGATACTTTTCGAGGTCAGGTGTACAAAGTAAGATCCCTATATTTGTTCTTCAGGATGCTGGTTCTCATATTTTTAGTATGCATGCATGATGATCACCTGAAGGACTTCTTAAAACACAGATTTCTGGGCTCCACACATAGGTTCTAATTCCATGAATCTGGAAAGAGTGGGACTTAAGAGTTCCCATTACTAACAAGTTTCTAGGTGCTGCTGATGCTGCCTCTCTAGAGGGCATACTTTGAGAGCTATTGCCTTAAAATATTAATAGTGTTAAGCTTCACTGTTGTGTTATCAAATATGTTTGAGAGTTGAACAAAGCTAAGCAAAGCTCTTTAATGTGTGAGATTGCAGAACCTTTTATAGGTTATTATCAAGAGTCCAAGAGTCAGATACAACTGAGTGACTGAAAACACACACACACACACACACACACACACACACACACACACACACTTTGGGACTCTTAAAGAAAGATCAAGTGTGCATGCATGCTCAGTCGTGTCCGATTCTTTGTGACCCCATGGACCGTAGCCAGGCTTCTCTGTTCATGGAATTCTCCAGGAAAAACACTGGAGTGAGTTGGCATTTCCGCCTCCAAGGGACTCTTTCTGACCCAGGGATCGAACCCACATAGTGTCTCCTGCGTCTCCTACATTGGCAGGCAGATTCTTTACCACTGCACACCACCTGGTAAGTCCTTGGATAAAGTATGCATTGCTCCTCAAATAGTCTAAGCTATGGTTTTTCCAGTAGTCAGGTACAGATGTGAGAGTTGGACCACAAAGATGCTGAGTGGTGAAGAATTGATGCTTTTTTGATTGTGGTGCTGGAGAAGACTCTTGAGAGTCCCTTGGATGGTAAGGAGATCAAAGTAGTTAATCCTAAAGGAAATCAATTCTGATTATTCATTGGAAGGACTGTTGCTGAAGCTGAAGCTCTAATAATTGGCCACCTAATGCAAAAACTTGACTCACTGGAAAAGACCCTGTTTCTGGGAAAGACTGAGAGCAGGAGGAGAAGGGGGTGGCAGAGGATGAGATGGTTAGATTGCATAGACATGAATTTGAGCAAACTCTGAGAGATAGTGAAGGACAGAGGAGCCTGGCATGCTGCAGTCCATGGGGCCGCAGAATCAGACATGACTTAGCTACTGAACAACAACCTGTTACGGTGTCTCTACAGTAAGTCCCCTATATACGAAACTTCAAGTTGCAAACTTTTAAAGATGTGAACGAGTGTTCACATGTCCAATCACGTCTGGAGTACACTGTCACATTTGTGCATCCTCTACAAATGGTTGTGTTTTGTGTGATTTACTGCACAGTAATGTATAGAGTAAAGTAGTACAGTATCTTTCTTTATTTCAAGCCCAGGATGTCTGAAAACAAGCATAAAAGAGCAGTATATGGCCAATTGTGTTAGATACCTTGGCTAACTTTGCTGGACTTACGAACACACTCTTGGAATAAAACTCATTCGTATTTAAGGGACTTACTGTAATTTTCTTTAAAATATGTCAGCATTGACAGTATGACAGGCCGTCTGTATTACTCTTAGTTTATGCTAAACTCTAGAGGTTGTGAGTTGCCCTTATAGTGATAATTTCCAAAGGAAATACAAGCACTTTGACTCTTTCCTCAGAACTCCACCAGAGGATTTGCTGTGAGAAGGGGCTGTTAGAATGATTGGTTAATTAGCACCCAGAGATCGAACCTTGGTCTCCCGCATTGGAGGCAGATGCTTTAACCTCTGAGCCACCAGGGAAGCCCTTAATTAGCATTAACAGCAGAATATTAAGAGTTTTCATTGGTGTAATTAGTGATTTTTCCATGTTTATACTGGTTCAAATATTATAGAGACACTCCCTACCCTTGTATGAACAGGGTATACAAATCTACTAATGTGAGAAATAGTGTTCATAATTTGATTCCTAATTCTGGAAGCTTCTTGAGTGCCTGGTTCCTACCAGCCTAATTAACTGAATTCTTTCTGTCTAATATTATCATATTTGCCTCGGGTGAAATTTTTATGCAAAATGATTTTGGATCACTTTAAAACAGATTTGTGACTCCACAGTGTAGACTAGATGTTTTGTGATTGCTTCTTAATAAATGTCTAAAGGAGAATTTGCTTTGCCATTTGCCCACATTCCAGTTTAGGAGTAAGCTCCTAGAGGAAGAGGCTAACCCTTCTCCCACTTCTAGCCAGTAGCAGTTATGGATATCTACAAGAAAAGAACGTAATAGTTGCCCCAAATGACATTGCCTTAAGTCAGATCAAAACACTCCCCTTGCTCCCCATTCCTATTCTTGGTGGAGTCTTTGTGAAGCAGTTCCTAAAACCAGTGCTCTTGAGAAACACTTGAGGAAATGCTGTGTAATTATTTTCAACCTCTTAGAACAAAGGAGGCCTATGTCACAGGAAACCAAACAGCATTAGTAAACTGTTCTGTAATATCTCTGTTGTGGTCTATGTGAAAATTCCATAATAGAAGCACAAGAATCACACAGAAGCAGAGAAGTGGAGGAGGGGCAAAGAGTTCATGTTTATGTACGTGGTAGCAGTTACCTAGGGAAATAATAACTTGGGAGAAATAATCAGTTTGCCTTACTTGGTGGTATAAATTGCATTTTGTCTTGAAAAAAAGTGTTCTGGAGCAGTGGTGTTTGGCAAAAAAAAGTTGTGCACATAAATCATATTTGGAAATTCAGAGATATTCCTCTGGTCTGCTCTTATTTTGCTTCATTGAAAGCGAGTTGCTCCCTTGTACATAATCTCAATATTGAGTGAAATGTAGAAATCTCATATCTAATAGGATGTTACATACAAAATAGATGCTCGGTAGATGTCTGTATTTGCTTTGGGAATCACTGCTGTTCATACACTGTTGTCATTTCAATGTCAACTTATATGAGCTTAGATTCTGTTTTT
Organism: Budorcas taxicolor; assembly: GCF_023091745.1. Taxonomy (NCBI): domain Eukaryota; kingdom Metazoa; phylum Chordata; class Mammalia; order Artiodactyla; family Bovidae; genus Budorcas; species Budorcas taxicolor. Next base: position 114,379,250 of record NC_068935.1, on the reverse strand, counting down.
AAAGACAGGTATTTTGATGGTACAATGATCCTGATCTAGGCTGTTGAATGAGTGCTAGTTTAGGCCAGAATTAATGGAGAACACTCTGTTCTGGAGTTAGACTTGAGTCTAATTGTTGCCCATATCATTTACCAGCCCCAGAATACTCTGGAAAATTCCCTGATTTACTTGAGTTTCAGTTTGACACTCCCAAAATATGACTAATAGAACCTTACCTCAAAGGATGACTCATTCATTCATTCAACATCTGTTGACTATCTACATGTGACAGGCACTGCTCCGGGACTTGGAGGGGGAGAGTACAGCACTGAACAAGCATAGTAACTATTGTCATGGAGCCCCTGTCTAGTTGAAGACAAGAAGGACCACCACCAAATATGTTGTATCATATCTGAGGATGGTGAGCACCATGAAAAAAAAGAAGTCGGGATAAAGGGGCAAGAGAGAATTATAAAGCTGCTCTCTTTATTAGGAATCAAACACAGCCTTTGTGATCAATGGACACTGAACAGACTTGAAGGAAGTGAAGTCTTCTGTGCTGCAAGAATAAAATCAGGTAGAATGTAAAATACATTGTAAAATATCTGACCCAAGATAGGTATGCAGCATATGGTATATATCCCATTTGATTACGATTATCTTTATCCACATGATCATGGATGTTGATGCATGTTCATAAGCTCATGCCATTGTTCAGTAGACAAACCTGAGGAAGGAATTCCTAATAAACAAAAGACACTCATAAATGAACTATCACTTAAGGAAAGCACCAGACTCCTTGACATCACTGCAACAGGTGTCTAAGCTCTGACACTGCTTGAAGTCAGAGCCTTTTATGATCAGCAAAATAGTTTGTGCTTCCAGGATTGTTGGTAGTGAAAATGTGTGGGATAGTAGCTATTAAAAATATTATTAGGGACTTTCCTGGCAGTCCAGTAGTTCAGACTCCGTGCTTCCAATGCTTAGGCCATAGGTTCGATCCCTGCTTGGGGAGCTAAGATCTCACATGCCATGCAGCATGGCCAAAGGAAAAAAAAAAAGTAAAAAATAATATCAGCCACCACCATCAATTACTTTTTATGCATCATGGAATGTGCTAAGTGTTTTATGTTCACTGTTGCTTTGAATTCTCCCAGCAATCCTGTAAGGTAGATATTGTGAGCATGCAACTTGCTCAGGATCACCCTGAAAGTATCATGCCTAAGATTGGAGCCTGGAGAGATGTGAAAACAATGTCCGTGTCCTTATTCACTACATTCACAATGTAGAATGTAATGGCAAAAAAAGAAAATTATAAAATTGTCTGTGTTAAAATTGTATAGATTCCAGCTAACAGTATGGAATAAATAACTAACCTTTTGCTCCTGACTTTGGAACCCAGATTTCTACATGTTTTGGGTTGGGTTTTCTTTTGTTTTGTTTTTGCTTGTTTTTAAATGAAAAGTGTATTTTTGATGGGACTTCCCTGGTGGCTCAGTGGTAAAGAATCGCCTGCCATTGCAGGAGATGTGGGTTCAATCCCTGGGTCACGAAGATGCCCTGGAGAAGGAAATGGCAACCCACTTCAGTATTCTTGCTTTGGAACTCCCATGGGCAGAGGAGCCTGGCGAGCTACAGTCCATGGGATCACAAAAGAGTCAGACACCACTTAGGGACTAAGCAACAACATTCATTTTTTTCATCATAAAATAACAATTTTTTTTTAAATAACAACAATTTTTGATCCTATATAACAAACATAAAAATTAAGTTTTGAAGAACATATTTGTTCACCCAGAACTTCGTAGAGATGATAATTCTTGGAATTCTAAGCACTGAGAATAAACATTGTGCTTTGGCTTTTTAAAATCAGGCAGCCTCCCCTCAAATCTATATTTATCCGTCATCTCTCTCCATTGTTGTAGGTCACAAACTCTTGAATAGAATCATTCATACCACTCTAAATCATCACTAAGACCTATGTAAGATGTGGCTATTTTATAATTTAGGTGTTGTTTGAGAAACTGAATACCTAAGACAGTTCATTCAATTTTTGAACTTTATTTAGTGGAATGATCTCTAGTAGCAGAAATAATATAAATTGGTTTTGAATTATTATTCAGGGTAGCTTGTGGCTGGCTATGAATAAACAGACAGGTAGCGAATTTATTACAAAGTAAATCCCTAGTGACCTACTGTTTTTCTTTTAAGTGAAGTTTCTCCAAGCATAATCCTATCACTTTTGACTTGAATGAACTAGTCACTGTCTCCAGGTGTGAATTATAGCACCACATAGAGGTTTAATTTTCTTTTTGTTTAATTTGACCTTGAGCAATCATAAAAAGGCAATATGATCTCCAGTTCTAAACTTTATGCATCTTGTAACTACTCCACCCAGAATGATTCCCAAGAGACCTTGTGAAGTAAAAGAAAAAAAATTGGCCCAATTTTCCTCCTCTACTTTTATTACCCCGGATATTTTGGCATCTCTTTCTTCCTGTCAGTCAGTGCCTCTCACACTCTAGTGCACAATCTAGATGGACAACCCTATGCATAGGGAGAAACTTACAATAATAAATCCCAACTTACAATAATCCCAGCATCATCTTCTGGCTGGATCCCCTGCTCTAATGCTTACCACAATGCCTGGCACATAGTTGACAGTCATGTGGTATTAGTTGTTTAAACTACTAACTCAATGAATTAATGAACAGAACTGCCACCCAAAAGACAAACAACAGAGTTCACCTTCCACTTTCATTTGTTTGGCATTCAATTCAGGACCAGAAGACAGCTGGAAAAAGAAAGAAGATACTGACAGTTTCTACGGTAAAGAATCTGCCTGCAATGCAGGAGACCTGGGTTTGATCCCTGGGTCAGGGAGATCCCCTGGAGAAGGGCATGGCAACTCACTTCAGTATTCTTGCCTGGAGAATTCCATGGACAGAGGAGACTGATGGGCTACAGTCCACGGGGTCGCAAAGAGCCGGACACAACTGAGCGACTAACACACACATCATAGATATAGAAGCAAATGATTAATGATTGACATTTTCTGGAAACATGTCTTACTCTGACTTTCTGTAAATATCATATTAAAGAAATGCTTAATTGTAAACTTCAGTTCTCACTGGCAAAATCAAGAGGGAGGCAGTGTGGAGATGTGACTGTGTGCTTTTTTTTTTTTTTTTTTGGCCTCTTTTCACATCTTAAAGCGTAAAGTATGAGTTAGATTTCCACTCAATCAGTGGGAATTTCGGGTTTCCCAAACTGTATCCTCTCTGTTTCCTCTTTATACTTTCATCTGCAGATAGAGAGTTCACTGAAAGTAAAAGTGAAATTCGCTCGGTTGTGTCCAACTCTTTGCAACCCCATGGACTATACAGTCCATGGAATTCTCTAGGCCAGAATGCTGGAATGGGTAGCCTATCCCTTCTCCAGTGGATCTTCCTGACCCAGGAACCGAACCTGGTCTCTTGCATTACAGGCAGATTCTTTACCAACTATAGAGCATAAAATGAGCACCTCCTTAGGTAGACAATGGATAGGACGAGGGAAACTGCTAAGAGCTTTCTCTTGATAAAACAATTTCTTAGTGTATGCACCAACACCCAAGAGTTTACCTATCCTAGAATGTCAAAGTGGTGATTATAGTGACAAAGCAATAGTAAGTAATTAAATGCATCTCAGAGCTTTGAAGCATACTTCAAAATACATCCATGCCCATTATTTGATCATTATGAGATTAATATGCATCCAAAAATATCCTTGGCATTTGAGTGTCGTGGAGTGTCAAATACGTTTTTCAGGTTAAAACATCAGAGGATATAGCTGATTCACATTATTGTACAGCAGAAAGTAACACAACATTTAAAGCAATTATACTCCAAGAATAAAATTTTTTAACAAAAATTTTTAAGACATCAGTAGTCCCATATCCTGATGGGAGACTACAAGAAGGGGAGCCACTGTCCTGCAGCTTCTCAGTAGAAGGATTGGTGATGGTTAGTGCTGTCGATGAGCAGCTAAATGGAGGTCACCAAATGCACCTCCATAAGCTGGGGTAGAACCCAGAGCACTGGGCCAAGCCTTGTGAGCCATGGGCTTTAGCAGAAGCTGAGTCTCACTGTAGAAGTCTTACATAAAGTCAGACTACTTTGAGCAAGAATTAGAGTAGTGACATGAGCTTCTTGCTTTAGTCCCCTCCCAGTTGTAAAATTTGTTTGATTTCAGAGAGAGGTACAGCAATGCTGTTATTCTGTGGACCACCAGGGTGAGCATTCTACATTATCTGTCAATTACTATGAACTATTTGAGAATTGTTGAGTTACTTGTTCTTGAGAATTAGAACAAAAGGCCTTCCTTGGGTCAGTTGGAGGATGCTGCACAGGGCAGAAATGGAAAATTGGAATGGGAAGACTTCCCTAAGTATGATAGAGTGCTCACAGAAGAGTTGGAGCATTTTTATAAATTTGGACGTAGTAGATCAGTGTGCCTTCTTTGGCTTCATTATGGAAATGTGATAGAAAACTACTGTGGGAGTGAAAGATAGTAGTGACGTAAAGCAGGTGTTACTGACAAAATGACAGCGACGCAAAGAGGCTGCCTTAGAGGGTGGCCAGTCAGGCTCAATTCTGAAAGAGGACAGGTGGCAGATATTCAGCATGCTGAATGGACATGGCTCGGTGGTAGATTGGCTAATGAGAGCAGAAAATAGAATGATGCAAAACATCATTCAAAGTCAAGGAATCTGCCTCTTGTCAGTTGCAGAGAGAGATGAAGAGGGAAAGTGTGAAAAGGAGGAAAAGAAGAAATTTTCAATGATTATTTTCAGTTTCTTCAGTATTTCTTCTACTTCTAGTTGTAGTTCTTCTTCTAGTTCCCCACAGCTGGGAGGAAAGAGATGGTCTCACTGAGAGGACCCTGACTGAGGCAGAGGGTATCAAGGCTGTTCTGGCCCCTCCCAGTCGGTGGGAGGTTTAGCATTACTTACGGAATATGGGATGCTGATGCTGAACTGCTAAATCTACTGCCTCTCCCCCAGGCCTCCCTACTCACAGCTCCAATAGACTGTGTGTTCCACTTCCCAGGAACCTCTTCCAGTCTCCTTCCTAGTTATTCCAGCTTGCCTTCATCAGAATTTTGCAGAGAAAGAGCCTCTCCTTCTTGTGTTCTGATGGTTGTGCTTTGTGAATTGCTCTCCTCATGATGACCCTCATTTAAGATTCTAACCATTGACCAGTGCCAAAAGCATAGGAACAAACTGTGGCTTGAAAAGGATGTGATTTTCAGAAACTGCATCTTGCCTTCTGGATATGTCTCTAATTCTGTCTTGGTCACCTGGTCATTTTCGCCAGCTTCTGCCTCATCCTAGAAAGCTGCTGTGGTCTGTAATAGTTAACAACCAACTATGGATGACAAAAGGTGGAAGACTCCCTGATAGGTACCCTGCATATGTTATCTCAGTGGATCTTAAACTGGGTATTCTGAAAAGCAGATCTCATGACTTTTGCAGATGACAAAAACTGCACCTCCAAAATATTAAATAAAATAACATAAGGCAGAAAATAACAGAACCAGAACTTCAAGTGGAGTCTGTTTGAGACTTGCCTTTTGTCCAGGGCATTGCAGCAAAAAATTGATGGGGAAAGCTGTTAGGAGATAGCTTCCTGCCTGTTGCCACCTGTTCTGTTTGCCAGAACCAACCATGAGACCTCATATCGTAGAGTCAGTATGATTGTATTATCCAGTTTAATTCAAAAATTACTAAAGGATATATTTATAGCTTGATATTCTGTAATTAAGAAGAAAGTGAGAAAAGAGTAGGTACAACCAGAATACTAGAAACATGGATTGGAAATTTGTCTATATGCAGATTATGTTAGATATCTATTGCTTCTGTAACAGATGACCACAGTCTTAGTGGCTTAAAGCAACACATGTTTGTTATCTTATGGTTTAGTATGTCAGAAGTGTGACATGGGTCTCATTGTGATAAAATCTTGGTGTCCACGGGGCTGAATCCCTTTCAGGAAACTCCAGGAGAAACTTAGTTTCCTTACCTTTTCCAGCTTTAGAGGCTGCCCACATTCCTTGGCTTATGGCCCCCTTTCTCTGTCTTCAAAATCAGCAATATCTCATCTCCCTTCTCCCTTCATGGTATCTATTTCTGACTACAGCAAAAATGATTCTTTGCTTTTAAGAACTCATGTGATTAGAATGGGCCCACCAGGATAATCTCCAGTCTTAAAGTCCATAACCTTCATCACATCTGCAAAGACCCTTTTCCCATATGAGGTAACACAGTCAAAGGTTCTATGGGTTAAGATGTACATGTATCTTTGGGTGGCCATCATCTGCTTTCCACAAAGATGTTTTCTGAACCAATGAGAATGTGTGAGAGTCTCATATCCAGTATCAACATGAACCATTTTGATACACAACACAGTCACCCAAATGACAAAGATGTCCTCTGAGGCTGTGTAGACAGTGATACTCCATCTTTAATACTACTGAACTATAACTTTTACCTCTGTGGGAATATGGTGTCTCGCCTCAAAGTGATGGTGACTGGCATACCTTGCTAGATAATACCGCATACCTTGCTAGATAATACCTCACACCTCAGTTCAGCCCATCTAGCCATTAGAAGGCAGACTTCTTGTTTAACTAAATGAATCAAAAAGATTTCTGTCATTTTCTGTTGTTCTTTCCATAGTTATCTGATTTTATGGTCATTTGAAATCTAGATCTTTTCCTAAGTTACCAAAGTTGACATATTTCCTTCCTTGCCAATTTCTCCCCATCTGGGTAACGATAGGCTAGGAGAAGAACACATATGATGCCTTGAATCTTCTACCAGTTGAGTCTATAGGAGAATGAGTATTGGTAGTGTCTTCTAACCTCTTCTCAGATTCATGGGTTATCTGTTTGACCTGGTCATTCATGATAGTGATTCAATACATCCTAAATATCATGAGAGCAGAGCATTACTCAGAAGGAATGTTATGTCAGGTAGCTTTTCAGCTATCTATAAATATAAAGCCTATAAATTATCCTACCTTATATAAGAAGGAAGTTTGTGGCAAGTGCTGGGTTATCTGTCATCAGCAAGCACCTAGCATGTCTTGTCTGCAAATGATCCTTCACCATTTCTTTTTCTAACTAATTGTCAGATTCCACTAACAAGTCCTCCCTTTTGCCTTGGTGAACTGCTTTTCCACGATTGACCCCCATGTGCCTACACAGAGCACAGCCCAGCATTATTTCAGACATTCAAACTAGGTCAGAATGGATTCAGGGCCTTCATTACAAAACACTCATCTCAGCTGGATGTCACTATCAAAAGCACAATTCTAGGTCTCCCCAGTATTGGCCGAGAGAACAGAGTTTCTAATTTAAAAGGTGAAAGAATAGAAGAGTAACAATAGGGGACATAAGCAACATGTATACTTCTTTCTGCTTCCTTTCTTTTTTCTCACTAATTAAGACAGGAGAAAGAGCCTTTTGGTCATGACCACCCACCTTTTCAGGAGGTTGCCTTTGAGGATGCCGTATCGATGGTCAATGGTGGAAACGAGCGCAGTGATGAGCTGGAAGACTAGGAGGGCAAAAGAATCTCAAACAATGTGAATGAACCTTAGTAGCAACCCTGCTCCATGCCATAACTGATATCACTTACCAAAGGATGCCTGTTAGATAGGCAATCTGTTTTATCAAGTATGTAAGTAAATACCAGGTGATTCTACTTTAGCATCTGTGATCACCAGCAAGTGTGTGCTGCCTTTTCGTTGGTATGGGTCGCTTGGTCCTGCGGTGGTGTGCCTGAATATCTGCCATTGGTGGGCTCCAGTGGCCATGTTTCTGGAACCTGAGTTGTTTTCCTGTCACTTTAACATTAATCAGGATAGCAGTGTTTGTCTCTCCTGTGGTACAGTCCCTTTTTTACAAATCAGTATGGACAAAGGTAGAAGTAGATGTTGACAGGTACCAATTAGTGCCTTTCTAGTCTACCCTTTATGTTACACAGTTTTTATGTTAGGGCCATCTTCCCATATACTATTAACCACCCATCTCATAAAAGCACAATACAAATTCTAGCCCCCAAAGGTCATTGCTCTGAACCGCTATTTCCCTCCACCCATTAATTTGCTTGCAATTGAATGTATTTTGAATCATCTGCATATCCCAGGTTCCTGGCACTTATATTCCCCTTTGGACTTCCTCAGTTAAATCGATTCTTTGAGATTACCCTTTGGCTAGTAAACCCTTGGGTTATCCCTGTCTGAGTGTCTTATTCCCTAGGTGACAATTACCTGTTCTAAACCCTTACCCAAGTGGAATTCCACTCCTATCCAGGGCATATACCTACCCTCTCCCTGCCATTTTCAACAAGACAATTAGGTGTTTCATGTTTACTGTTTTGTGGAAAAAGATATGTGCTAAGATGGTTTAAATCTCTTCCTCAAAATAAGAAATGTGAGGTATATAGATTGATATGTTAGCCTCTCAATCATGTCTGACTTTCTGCGACCCCATGGACTGTAGGCTGCCAGTCTCTTCTGTCCGTGGGAATTCCCATGCAAGAACACTGGAGTGGGTAGCTATTCCCTTCTCCAGGGGATCTTCCCAACCCAGGGATCAAACCTGCATCTCCTGCATTGCAGGAGGCTTCCCTGGAGGCTCAGAGGTTAAAGCGTCTGCCTGGAATGTGGGAGACCTGGGTTTGATCCCTGGGTTCGGAAGATCCCCTGAAGAAGAAATGGCACCCCACTCCAGTACTCTTGCCTGGAGAATCCCATGGAGGGAGGAGCCTGGTAGGCTACAGTCCATGGTGTCGCAAAGAATCAGACACTACTGAACGACTTCAATTTCACTTTCACTTTCTTTACTCTCTGAGCCACCAGGGAAACCCATAGATTGATTTAGATATTTAGATATAGATATCCATTTGAAGACATTGCTCTGCCGACTTTCTGCTCTTTACCTAACATGATAATGTGGAACTTTTATGTTTTCTTCCACGAGTTCATGCTTTGTTATTCCATTCTCAGGACCATATCAGATTATATTATCATTTCTGGGATCCTTGAAGTGAGATCTTTGAGCAATTACAATACCAACAGAAATTATAAAATAAAGGTACTTACCGAAGAGGAGTGATCACATGCCAAGCATTTGTGGATTCACATCGAAAATCTTACCTCTCAGTTTTACTGAACAGTGAGTTCCATTGTTTCAGTCACAACAGACGATTGGTACACTTTGGGGAAAGATTTTTGCGAAGACCCTTTCAGCAACATGAACAGTGAAAGAGATCCTGAAATAGGTGCTGGGAGTATCTTATTAATACAAAAATCTTACTCTAGCATTTAGCTTTGACTTAGGGTGGTCAACTTGAAATATAACTGGCTCTTTTAATAAAATAGATTTCTTTCAATGTTTTTCTTCTTCTTGAAGAAAATACCACTTTAAGGACTTTGTCTCTTTTTGTAAAATCGGTGTACTGGCCACAATACTACCACCGCTGTTTCCCTGATACACACACACACACACACACACACACACACACACACAGAGCTTTTAAATTCACAGTTCTTAAAAACAGTCTCTGTTCAAAATGCTTATTTACATGGTGTGAATGCTTTGTACACACTGCCTCCTGGTGGTGTGCATCAGTTCTTTTCCAACTATCTTTTATTGTCCCCTCAAAGTGAATTCTAGAAATCCATCTGGGATAGAATCATTATTTAGTAATGATTAAATATTCAGAAAACTGGTGGTTTCAGAAATGTGGGGAAATTGCCTTGTAAAAGCAGACACTGAAAGCAGCTGTATAGATTTTAATCGTAAGATGTTCTGAGGAACCTTCTTCATCAGCTCCCCCTGAGATTCTTGCTACCAAAGTTCATTTCCAGGCCTCTTGCATACATACCAAACAAATGCCTTCCAGAAAGAGGCCAAGAAGGGGAGTCTTCTTTGGTGATTTTCATGCACACTAAAATTGGAGAACCATTGTCCCTCAGAGCCATTAGAAATCCAATTTGGGACAGCCTGGAATTCTTTATAAAGCATTCACCACAAGGCATCTGAAGAAAACCCATATTGATAATCCTCGACCCAAATCTGTAAATTTCAGTTGTTTAGTTCCCCCTAAGTCCCTTATCCCTAGAACAGAGACAGGAAGGGATAGTGGGAAAAATACTGAAGCAAACGTGTGGCAATCAGGTAGCATGAGTATGATCTTTCACTATTTTTTTCCTTTGGCCACAGCAATGTGGGATTTAATTCCCAGACCAGGGATCGAACCAGCACCCCCTGCAGTAAAACCATGAAGTGTTAGCCACTGGACAGACAATGAATTACTGATCTGATGCTTTTATTAGCTCAAGGGAGAGGTGAATGATAGAGAAAGCAGATCGTGAACAACTTCAGCTCACAGTTGGTTCTGCCCTCTTTGACTATGTGACTGAGACTCAGACAAGTGAAATGATGTGGATGGTCAATTATGAATGGTAATATATGTCATCATATTGTTGGGAATGTTAATGACAGTAGTAGACAGGTAGTATGCCTCCACACATTAGTTACGTTTCTTCTTGTTTGCTATCACTTCTAGTCAAAAGGGAGACTTTAAAGCTTTGAAGGAGATATAATGGCAGAGTCTAAAGTTCGTTATTTATTTGTTTGGCTGCAGCAAGTCTTATGTGGTTGCAGCACTCAAACCCTTAGTTGCAGCATGGGGTTGTAGTTCCCTGACCAGGGATCGAACCTGGACGCTCTGCTTCGGGAGCCTGGAGACTTAGCCACTGAACCACCAGGGAAGTCCCTTGACTTTGTTTGTTGACTGCATGAGTTCTTATGTGAGAACCTTGTAGAATATCTTCCTAAAAAATGCAATTCACTTTTATATACTAGTGGTAGAAATATAAATAAATATTTTTTAAAAATAAAGTTCCTTTCAGCCGTGTCTGTAGGCAATAAAGAGATATACTTTGTTTGCCAAAAAAGTGTAGTCTTCTGTACAATTCAGGAAATGAGTACCACTATGCTTTATTGACTAACAGCAACAGTACTCTAGTATTTGCCAACCTCTGAGTGGGGCTCCTTTGAAACCTTCCCAAGGGTGCATCTCATAAATGAAAAAAGACTAGACCTACAGATTAAGCTGCACAGAGGAAAGTCTCAAAGGAGGAGAAATAGCATTGTAGTCTCCTATGGTCCTTACTTTCACTTTCTGAAAAGAGAAACTAATAGGAGAGAGAAGAGTGAACTGCCCTGGAAAATGGCAGCCCAGAAGAATAAATAGGATGAAACAGACTAATAAAGTGAATAGAGTGTAGAGAACCTAAAGTAGGCTGACAACTCATGATAAATGGTCTTCATATTTTGACTCCTGATTCCTAAATCAGAATCCTCCACTAACAAACTGCTAAATAGATCAGCCCAAGTATGCTTTAGCACCCTCTGCATGGTACAGTGTACTCGACAGAAGGACCCAAAAATAAACAAGGCCCACCCTTGCCTTGTAGTATTTTGCCAAATAGCTGGAAACTTCAACCAGTTTGGCACAGGAAATAGGTAGCTAATCAGAAAAACTTAAGCTTCTATCAATGTACTTAAGCTAAGAAGAAAAAGTCCCATACTTCTTGTTAAAAATAAATGTGGTTTAATTGCTGAAAGAGATCCCAGTCCACAGATTATCACAGTAAATAATTGCACACCCATCTCTTTCGCAAATCACAGAGCAGCCTGCTCCGTGCACCTCACATGCCTTTCCAAATCACCGCAGAGGGAGGCTTTTAATCATTTTGACAATCAGAGCCTCAACTTTGTTTTCGAATAATGCTGGAAGGTTTCTAACATCTCTGCTATCTGTAACGCTATACTTTTTTGGCTTTACATAGGCAGGGTTTCACTTTGTTTGTTTGTTGTTTGGTTGGCATTATCATAGTCCACAAACAAAACAGGCCTGCAAATCAGTGCCTCAGATACAACTATGCATATTTATTCTCTTCTTCAAATTTCTGTTTGCTTAACTACATAGTGGCTAGAGGTATTGCCTGCCTCTGCCTTTCATCCTTAATTTGGGCAAAATGAGTGGAAATGGACTCTTATACATGCTTTTTTAAATTGAGGATCTGAAATTAGCCCTGGCTGTACAGCTCGCAGTGTGAAACTACTTGGTGAGCAGCATTGCTGAAGAACCAGCATCTCATCTTGTTTATCCTTAGGAAAGATGACAAATTATGGACAAATTAGTATCAATATGAACTATTTTGTGGAAGGGTCAGAATACAAATACAATACAAAAACCACAGAAGTGACTCTTTTTAATCACTACAGTTTCAATAACATTCTACTGAAAAGAGTAATTAACAAATGACATTAACCTAGAAATAGGACATAGTCACTATATAATCACTAAAACATTAGATACTAATAAACAGGTGTTGGCATGTCCACACATACACATATTCTTATCTCAGGAATCAGATTCATTAACCCATAAAATGAATGAGATATTAGCTAACTGGTGAATTCTTGCAGTGATAAATGCCTAATGTGAGTCCAAGTTAGCTCTGATTTTCAAAATTATTTAAACAGAAGTCAAAACTGTTTTAATAAATTATGAGTACATTTCTACACCTTAGAGTTTGGTTTAAGGCTTAGACCAGAACCATCATGGAAATACACAAATGTCTAGTACTAAGTCACTTTGACTTATATGAAAAACTCAGATCCAAAAGGAGAGGCATTTTTGTCTATTTTTGATCACCAGTGTATCCACAGTGCCTCAAAGAATACCTGGAATATTGTGAGCTATTAGTGAATTTTCATGAAATGGACAAAACTTCAACATTTCATTCCAATTTCTCTGACAGAAGTACTATCATCAGTCAAGCCAGATAATAGGCACAGAAATTTTTCTTGGGAACTAATAACCATAGGACGATATGGTCCTGAAAGCTAACTCAAGGAAGGTGTGGATCAAGGTGTCTCATGGCTGTCCCATGTCATAATGAGCTCTATGCAACCCTAAACCCAAACTAACTAGACAATTAGGACAGCCATTTCTCTGTCATTTCTCTGGCAGCTTTCAGACTCTGTTTCCATCTAGACACAACTCAGGGAGCTCACCTTCCCATTTTTTTTTGTCCCTTGGTTTCTTTATTAAGAACTATTTACCTTTCAATTCTCCTTTATTATGTTTATAAGCATTTAGGAGGATGATGTGTGCTGTCCTTATAACTTCTTTTTTGCAATGATACAAAAACAATTTAAAGCAATTGAGATGAACAAAAATGCGGCAAATTGCCTGAATCCACCTTTTATTTCCCAGCCCATTCTTAACCTTAACTACATCATGAGGATGTCAGAAAAGTTCAGGAGACATTGTTATCATGAAGAGAACTTTGAAATAACTAGCCATGCTTTTGTGTTATCTACAGTCATAATCGTTTTTATTACCTAAGTAATGAGGGGAAACATTTTTGTTTCTAAATGAAAAGCAACTGTGTTATTTTTCTGAAACTTTCTAGAATTTCACATCTCAGAAATGGCATGAAGATATATCCATTACAGAGGAGGACTTTTGTTTGTCTTTTTCATATTATACCAGTGAAAGTGAAGTTCACTCAGTGATATCTGACTCTTTGTGACCACATGGACTATACAGTCCATGGAATTCTCCAGGCTAGAATATTGGAATGGGTAGCCTTTCCCTTCTCCAGGGGATCTTTTCAACCCAGGGATCGAACTCAAGTCTCCCACATTGCACCAGGGAAGCCTAAGAACACTGGAGTGGGTAGCCTAGCCCTTCTCCAGAAGATCTTTCTGACTCAGGAATCGAACCTGGTCTCCTGCATTGCAGGCAGATTCTTTTTTTTTTTTTTTAATATTTTATTTAATTTTTAAAATTTAATTTAATTGGAGGCTGATTACTTTACAATATTGTGGTGGGTTTTGCCACACACTGACATGAATCAGCCATGGGTGTACATGTGTCCCCCATCCTGAATCCCCCTCCCACCTCCCTCCCTATCCCATCCCTCAGAGTCACCCCAGTGCACCAGCCCTGAGCACCCTGTCTCATGCATCAAACCTGGACTGGCGATTTGTTTCACATATGATAATATACATGTTTCAATGCTATTCTCTCAAAACATCCCACCCTTGCCTTCTCCCACAGAGTCCAAAAGTCTGTTCTTTATATCTGTGTCTCTTTTGCTGTCTTGCATATAGGGTCATCGTTACCATCTTTCTAAATTCCATATATATGTGTTAATATACTGTATTGGCATTTTTCTTTCTGACTTACTTGGCTCTGTATAATAGGCTCCAGTTTCATCTACCTCATTAGAACTGATTCAAATGCATTCTTTTTAATAGCTGAGTAATACTCCATTGTGTATATGTACCACAGCTTTCTTATCCATTCATCTGCCAATGGACATCTGGGTTGCTTCCATGTCCTGGCTATTGTAAACAGTGCTGCGGTGAACACTGGGATAAACATGTCTCTTTCAATTTTTGTTTCCTCAGTGTGTATGCCCAGCAGTGGGATTGCTGGGTCGTGTGGCAGTTCTATTTCCAGTTTTTCAAGGCATCTCCACACTGTTCTCCATAGTGGCTATACTAGTTTGCATTCCCATCAACAGTGTAAGAGGGTTCCTTTTTCTCCACACTCTCTCCAGCATTTATTGTTTGTGGACTTTTTGATAGCAGCCATTCTGACCGGGACCAGTGTGAGATGGTACCTTATTGTGGTTTTGATTTGCATTTCTCTGATTATGAGTGATGTTGAACATCTTTTCATGTGTTTGTTAGCCATCTGTATGTCTTCTTTGGAGAAATGCCTGTTTAGTTCTTTGGCCCATTTTTTGATTGGGTCGTTTATTTTTGTGGAATTGAGCTGCAGGAGTTGCTTGTATATTTTTGAGATTAACTCTTTGTCAGTTGCTTCATTTGCTATTATTTTCTCCCACTCTGAAGGCAGTCTTTTAACCTTGCTTATAGTTTCCTTCGTTGTGCAAAAGCTTTTAAGTTTAATTAGGTCCCATTTGTTTATTTTTGCTTTTATTTCCATTACTCTGGGAGGTGGGTCATAGAGGATCCTGCTGTGATTTACGTCAGAGAGTGTTTTGCCTATGTTTTCCTCTAGGAGTTTTATAGTTTCTGGTCTTACATTTAGATCTTTAATCCATTTTGAGTTTATTTTTGTGTATGGTGTTAGAAAGTGTTCTAGTTTCATTCTTCTACAAGTGGTTGACCAGTTTTCCCAGCATCACTTGTTAAAGAGATTGTCTTTTCTCCATTGTATATTCTTGCCTCCTTTGTTGAAGATAAGCTATCCATAGGTGCATGGATTTATCTCTGGGCTTTCTATTTTGTTCCATTGATCTATGTTTCTGTCTTTGTCAGGCAGATTCTTAATACCAACTGAGCTATGAGGGAACCCCATTATATCAGTGCTTTGATTTAATGTTTAAAATATCATATTGTATCTTATAAACAGTTAAACATACACATACCATTTGACCCAGCATTCTCACTCCAGAATACTTATCATAGAAAAATGAAAACTTATGTTTATGCAAAAACCTATGCACAAGCATTTGTAGCAGTGTTATTCATAATAGACCCAAACCAGAAACAGCCTAAATTGCCTTATTTGGGTGATTGGATAGATAAACAGTAGTACATCCGTGTAATAGAATAGTATACAACTGTAAAAAAAAAAAAAAAAGAAGAAGAAGAAGAAAGAGAGAAAAAAGAACGAACTACTGATATGAAAAATAACTTGGATGGATATTAAATACATTATAATGAGTGAAAGAATCCAGTCTCAAAAGATCATGTACTGTATGCTTTCATTTATGACACTCTAGAACAGAACAGAGTGGTTGCCTGGAATTAGGAGTAGAGGAGGAGTGGCATTCTAAAAGGATAGTACAAGGGAGATTTGGAGGTGATGAAACTGTTCTGTAACCTGATTGTAGTGATGATTACATGTATCTGCATATGCATTAATACATTTAGAATTGTTATTGTTTAGTTGCTAAGTCACGTCCAACTGTTTTGTGACACCATGGACTGTAGCCCACCAGGCTCCTCTGTCTATAGAATTTTCCAGACAAGAATACTGGAGTGGGTTGCCATTTCCTTCTCCAGGGGATATTCCCAACCCAGGGATCAAACCCATGTCTCCTACATTGGCAGGCAGATTCTTTATTGGATTGTATACCAAAAGAAAACAAGTCAGTTTAGCTGTATAAGAATTTTAAAAGTAAAATTTTAAAGGTTAAAGACATCATAATGTTCCTTATGAATCTATACACACAGAGGGATGCCTAGAAAGGTATACCCCAAAATGTTATGATGTGTATGAAGAGACTTCAGAAAAAGAATATATTTCTTTTGTTATTTGAAAGTAGCTATTTCTCTTTTTAAAATATTGTAAAGTAGGTTTAATTTTATTTAGAAATGGTCAAGATGCTTTTTCCATTTAAGTCATTCTCATAGCTTTTGATTAATACAAAGACCCAAATCACTAATAATTATTTTTATACAGTATTTTTCTGGTAACATTAATACTATTTGTATATGGTGGGTGTTATATTACTTCTTGCCAAGCTTGGAAACCAAGATGACAAGTGTCATTAAGTGTTAGAAATATATAAAATTAATAGATTCGTGCCTAAGTGCCTCTCTGCACATGAGATTAGTACACCATTCTTAGTTTCATTTTGTAGTATAATTTGCCTCTTCAAAGAGCTCACTTTATTCCATTCAGTTGTAAAGCTGGAATGATTGCTATGCCTGTAATAAATTTAGAAAATTAAGTTATTACTACAGTGAAGTTTTCAAAATTCCATCCACTCACAAGTATTTTAGCCATGCTTTTCATAAAAGAGTGAATAGAAAAACAGGTACTATTCATATTTCTTTCTTCCCCGAACTCATCTTGCTGCTGCTGCTGCTAAGTCATGTCAATCGTGTCCGACTCTGTGTGATCCCAAAGACGGCAGCACACCAGGCTCCCCTGTCCCTGGGATTCTCCAGGCAAGAACACTGGAGTGGGTTGCCATTTCCTTCTCCAATGCATGAAAGTGAAAAGTGAAAGTGAAGTTGCTCAGTCGTGTCCGACTCAGCAACCCCATGGACTGCAGACTACCAGGCTCCTCCATCCATGGGAGTTTCCAGGCAAGAGTACTGGAGTGGGGTGCCATTGCCTTCTCTGGAACTCATCCTCTAATGCCTTAAAAATGAGAGCATGATATGACACCATATCATATGAAAAACATGTGTGTGCATATGAAAGAAAGATAAACAATTAACATACCTTTGTAGTCATATCTTTTTGCTCTATACTTTAATTTCAAGATATAGTTACCTTTTCTTATGTTAGAATTTCTAAATATAAATTTATTTATTTGGTTTTGCCATACATCAACTACCAACGAAAATTGAATACCCTATATAATTAATGCTTCCTTTTTATCCCAGAGTAGGTTTCTTTCTGTGTTTTGCATATACTATACCACAAGTTTGTCAGGGGTGTTTTCATTGACTTATATTAAAATAAATCTTGAAAATGATCATGAAGCATGGTCTCTAGAACTATATACATATGCATCTCATACTAAACAAGAATAATTAAGTGAGGTATTCAAGTGGATACTGAGAGGTGAATGAATTGTTATGTTTATTTTATGACAGCAGTTAGATTTTTCATGTTTCCATTTTATGTCACAAGTTAATCTTTAACTGGAAAAAAAAATTTCCTTTCTTGTAAACTCAGTTGATTTAGAAGTTTTATGCATGAATTGAAGCTTTCAATCAACATGTTTTTCTGTCAGATTTCCCTTTTTATGGGAATTTCTGTGCCTGGTTCCTCTTCCTTTAAACATCATTGAAAAGAATAATAAAAGAGCACCAAATGTCTCTTTTGGTTGAAAGAGTTTTTAAAGAGACACCACAATAACCCTTTATGTTCTTGTTTGGAAGTTACCTTTATGAAAAGGGTAATTTTATACTGGAATCTACTATTAAAATTATATGACTAACAGTTCACTGTGAATCAAGGTCACAAACAGGGTCATTGTATATGGTACTGTTGAGGGGTGCTTGTCAACACCATTCAAAAATAAATATTTGAATGAGTTTTTGGTTGCATTTCCCCTATTTTCACGTGAAAGATCCCCCTCATTTCTTTTTTCTCAAAGCATCCCCTTGCACCTACCCTTGGTCCTCCTCCCTTCTGAGCTCTCCTTTTCCAACAGACTATGATCTGCTCTGCAATCCATGCCCTGTGAATCTGGGGGCGTTCCTGAGGCACTTTCAATGTTCGATTCCTTTATTGAGCCTTTATGACAGCCCATAGCCTAAAGCAAAACAAAAGTGAGGGTTAATTGATAATGAACAGGGCTGAGACCACCCAGAGGAGCCGTCAGGGGCCAGGCTACTGAGTGGATTAAATTTCCAAAGTCATAGAGGATGTGTGTAGCCAGAGGGAGACTGCTTTACTTTGCAGTCATGAGCTGAGGGCTAAGGAAAAGAATATTCTGTGGCTTTTAGAAGAAAATGGTAACTTCCCTCATAGTTCAGTTGGTAAAGAATCCACCTGCAATGCAGGAGACTCCAGTTCGATTTCTGGGTCAGGAATCGAATACAAGAATACTCCAGTATTCTTGGGTTTCCCTTGTGGCTCAGCTGGTAAAGAATCTGCCTGCAATGTGGGAGACCTGGGTTCCATCCCTGGGTTGAGAAAATTCCCTGGAGATGGGAAAGGCTACTTACTCCAGTACTCTGGCCTAGAGAATTCCATGGACTGCATAGTCCATGGAGTCGCAAAGAGTCGGACATGGCTAAATGACTTTCACTCACTTAGAAGAAAATAAGAACATTGATTTTCCCATAACAAGACTTTCAGCATTTACTTTCGCCTTTTGCTAAACTTCTTGCTATTCTGCTTTTTCTTTGATTTTGTTCCATTCTCATTCTTTTTTTTTAAACTTACATATTTGGCTGCACCAGGTCTTGGTTGCAGCATGTGAGATCTTCAGTTACGGCATGTGGGATCTAGTTCCCTGACCAGGAATAGAACCTGGCCCCCCTACATTGGGAGCATGGAGTCTTAGCCACTGGACTGCTAGAGAAATCCTCCATTCTCAGTCTTGATTTTCAGAAATCTCTGGTCCATATTACTAGAGACTTAGTAATATTTATTGATCAGAATATAACATTTGAATAATTTACTCTTTTTTAATACATGCAAAGCAGTGATTAACTAGGAAGAGATCTATGTTCAAATATTTACTCTGGCACCAGCTACTTGGTGACTCAATCAAGTAATCCAAACCTGGTATCCCAGCTCTGAAATACCTATATACTATACTGTGAGAGATAAGTGATTTCATAGATGGGAACTTTTGCGAAACTTATTTGTTTTCTACGAATATATCTGTATGTAGTGAGGCTGGTAGTAGATTGTTTCATTTATATAGCATTGATTCCAGTTGGACTGGGGCTTCCTGGTTGACGCAATGGTAAAGAATTTGCCTGCCAATGCAGGAGACGCTGTTGATGCAGGTTTGATCCCTGGGTCGGGAAGATCCCCTGGAGAAGGGAATGGCAACCCACTCCAGTATTCTTGCCTGGGAAATCCCATGGACAGAGGAGCCTAGCAGGCTACAGTCCATGGGGTCACAAGAGTCACACACAGCTTAGTGACTAAGCGTGTAGGCATGGAGAGTTGGACTTAAATTTTTCCCACTAAGCAGTTGAAGTTGCCTGCCAAGAAATAGTCTGTCTATATTCATCACATTTCTTTGAAACTGAATAGTAAAATGTTGCTAAGTATATCTAGCGTCATCCTGTTTTACTGAACACAAGTTTTCTCTGCACTGTGATGCTCGTATTACTTCTGCATACATGGTGATCTTCAGACATTTGGGGGAGGTATTGCACGTGGTAATTAGATCGAAAGTTTGGAAACTAGTCTTAGATTCAAATTTGGGGTCTATTATTTTCTAGCTTGTGATATTAGGCCATTTATTTAACTCCTCTGAGGTTCAATTACCCTTCTTCCATAATCTTGGATAATATTAGTATTTACATCGGGGGTCAACAGATGTTTTCTGTAACAGACCAGACAGCAAATATTTCAGGCTTTACAGACTATATCATATACTGTCTTTCACAGCTACTCAACTCTCTTTGTGGTGCAAAAGCAGACCTCAACAGTATATAAAAGAGTGGGCATGGCTCCAATAAAACTCTATTTACAACAAACAGGCACCAAGCCAGATTTAGCCCACTGACCCTAGATTTCTAACCACTGATCTGCATTAATGCTTGGCACAGTTCTAAACATTAATTTTAATGAATGTAAACTGTTGTATTAATTCTGTGACATAAAGGTAAACTTTTACCATTATTCAAGACTGTGTCACAATCATATGGGGATATGAATACTGTATTAATCACAGGCTATATTACATCAAAAATGAAAACTAGATCCTAAAGGAAAATACCGTGGTTTGAAGATTTACGTTTGTGCAGAATTCTGCAGTAGAATCTGCTGGTCTGATGAAAGGGAAATAATAATCATTGAACATTCTGCCATGCTTTCTAATCAACTAAATAGACAGGGAATGCTAGAATATTAACCAAAAGTCTGTTAGATGAAATTTTCAGTAAGCCAGGATCACCCATTTATTCATTCTTCAAAGTATTTATCCTTTGACTGTCATGTCCTTCCTAAATGTTGCTAAACATATGCACCTAGTGGAAGCCTAATGTGCTGAACTTGTACCATTAGCGTCCTGTTCCTTGTCTTCATAATATAATGAAGCTGATTATATTCCTTGTTTTATAATGTTCATCCTATTAGGATAAAGAAATTCATTGACTACTGAGCACAGCCTTATGTTCACGTTCTTATCATTAGCACTGTTCCGGCTATGGGCCTGTCAGCATTTTTAGCCTAAATGCTGCTTTCAGGGCTTTGCAACTCAGTCATAAAAATTAGCTGCAGGCAGTAACTTGACATATAAAGTCCAGACCCAAGAGAAAAATTTTATTATATTTTTTACAGGAAGAGGGAAGTACATTTGGCTATTATAGAAAGCATAAAAATCATTGCGGTGGACTTGGGCTGTCCTGGAATAGTGAAGTTTGCATTGTAGTCTACCTCCTCCATTTTCCATATATCCATGCAGGAACCCTACGGACTTCCCATTTTCGAGGACTTTACAACAAGTTCCCTTAAGGCTACTGTCCTATTCAAGATTGAACCAAACCAGCTTTTTGAGTACCATTTGTCAATGGGAAAAGGAAATTTAAACCCTTACCATAGCCTTCTATGAATTCAAAACTGGAATCACTCTTCCACCATAATACAGCACAGGGTATGACCTGCCTCAAACTTCATGTCTTATACTTGAGTTTTAGAAATGGCTTGTGTGTACAGAGACATTTCTTTGATGCAAGATTGAATTAAGGAAGCTTAATTAACATTTTCTAATTAAATACTGCATGGTGAGCTCAATCATATTGTACTCTGCAACTTTGATGAGATTACTCTGTCTTTAAATAAACAAGATGGGATCTAGCTTTGAGAGCATGGATGATAACCATTCCATCCCTTCTTTGGCTGTCACCCCTGTTTTTCAGAAACATTTTTAGCCATTCATCTAATTTTAGGAATTTGGTAGGAATGCATTTCTCAGAAGTGCTCAAGGATATTTAAAATTATACCTTACCTAGGAATTGACAGGAATTGTTTTCAACCCATTTAATACCTAATTTATAGTTATCCTATTCATTGGCAATTAAGTCTATTTTTCTTCCCTCTAAGCTTATATTCAGTATGGAATATATGATATATAATATGTATCATGTAATACATAAGATGTGATTTCCAGTGATCCCCATGGTGTTCAGTTTAATGGCCAATGTACCAGCCTCATGTCACATGGTCTGAGAATAGCACCCCTGCGTGAAATGCCTTTGCCACTGGCTTCCAGGACACCACAGTCTCTGGATTTCTCTCCTGCCTTTCTTGTCTCTCTCTCTCTCTCACTTTCCTTTGGTTAGTCCTGTCCTCTGGGGCTTCCCAGGTGGCTTAGTGGTAAAGAATCTGC
Organism: Budorcas taxicolor; assembly: GCF_023091745.1. NCBI lineage: Eukaryota > Metazoa > Chordata > Mammalia > Artiodactyla > Bovidae > Budorcas > Budorcas taxicolor. The sequence goes on along the minus strand of NC_068935.1, from coordinate 114,357,123 downwards.
CTGCCAGTGCAGGAGATGAAAGAGACCTGGGTTCGATCCCTGGGTTGGGAAGATCCCCTGGAGGAGGAAATGATAACCCACTCCAGTATTCTTGCCTGGAGAATCTCATAGACAGAGAAGCCTGGTGCGCTACAGTTCATGGGGTCGCAAAGAGTCAGACACAACTGAGTGGCTGAGTGCTCATGCACCTGTTCCTCCGGCCTCCTCATCTTGCAGAGCCCAGGCAGAGCCCAGCCATTCCATCCAAATGCCAGTGACTTCAAAGTGTATATCCTCAGCCCTGATATTTCTTTAAAGTTGCATCTCTAACCATCTACCCATCCCCACTGGAATAGATAGATACCCCTCAATACCACATCTCCAAAAACGAGCTCCTGGTCTTTCCTTCTGGACCCATAGCCTGCTCTGTCTCAAGGACAGAAACTCCAGTCCTTAGTCTCTCAGGCCAAAATCTTTAGAATCATCCTTGACCTCTCTTTCCCTCACTCTTCACATTCAACCTGTCAGGAAATTCTGATGGCTCTAACTTTACAATTATCCAGAGTCAGATGACTTTATTTCCTCAACTGTTACTGCCCTGGTCTGGAGCACTTCTCATTACTCATCTGCTCAAAAGCTCCCATTTCACGTTGTGAGCAACAATCCTTACAATGGCTTACAACAGCAGTCCTCAACCTTTTTGGCACCAGAGACTGGTTTTGTGGAAGATAATTTATCCATAGACTGAGGTAGGGGGATGGTTTAAGGATGTTTCAAACACATTGCATCTTTTGTGTACTTGATTTCTATTACTGGGCTTCCCTGGTGGCTCAGGCAATAAAGAATCTGCCTGCAATGCAAGAAACCTGGGTTCGATCCCTGGGTCAGGAAGATCTCCTGAAGAAGAGAATTGGCAACCCACTCCAGTATTCTTGCCTGGAGAATCCCATGGACAGAGGAGCCTGGCAGACTATAGTCCATGGGGTTGCAGAGTCGGAGATGTCTGAGCAACTAACGCTTTCACTTTTAACTTTTATTTCTATTATTATTACATCAGCTCCACCTCAGATCATCAGGCATTAGATCCCAGAGGTTGGGAACCCCTGGTTTACAAGGCCCTACCCAGGTGAACTCTCCACCCACTGTGTGACCCCATCTCGACCCCTCTGTCTTCCTTATTCCACACCAGCCCCTTGGCCTGCTTCCTGGTTGTCTAACATGCTAGACACTTGTCCTTCTTAGGGCTTTGAGCAGTACGCTGTCTTCCTGTAATGCTCCTCCATGGCATATCCACCTGACTAACTCCTTCACCTCCTTCAAGTCTTTTCTCAAATTTCAATATTTCAGTACATCCTGTTTTGACCCCCTGTTTAACATTGTAGACTTACCCTACTGCCCGCATTCCTGGGTCCTACTTTTTCTCCTTTTCCCATATATCTGATCACCTTTGAACATGCTATATCGGTTTTGTCCATTCCCTGTCATCCCACACAAGGATACAAGTCCTGTGGGGGCTAAAAGTGTTGTTTTGTTCTTTTACATTGCCCAAGCACCAAGAGTAATGCCTCACACTGAGAAGTAACTCAATAAATATCTAAACTGCTAAATGCATGCATAATTATCTTTAAAAAATCATAATATATAGCCATAAAAATTCAAGCATTCATAACAGATAGGAACAATGCCAAATGATTTGTTAAAGATTTTTAATTTAAGGGATTGATTTTATTTACAAATAATATAATTAACATTTTAAAAGATGGATTTTTTATATAATTACAGATGGATGGTGACAGTCTATATCAAGCAAATTTCAAAGAAATAATCGTCACATTGTCATAGGGTTCTAAAGAAAATTGTCACATGGAAAATTAAGCATATAAAGCAATTGCATCTTCATGATTTAGTTAATAAAATGTCTGAAAGAGATAAGCTCAGTTGTAGATCTAATTGCCTCACCACATGAGCCATTTTTTACATTGACAGCAAAAGCAAGAACTTTGGAAAATTTTTCTCCAAATTTTTTGATGTTGTTATTTCTTCCTAAAGTACAATAAGTTATTTAGCTATACATGCTTACCAGAAGCAAGCAACGAGGAGCCCCTTTCATCTTTCATTTCTAGAATCTCCTGCTCTATGGGTATGTTTTGTCCCATGTTCTTCTTTCTCCACTCCAGAGGTTTTGATCATATCAAATTTCTCTTAACAAAGATGATTAGAGGGTAAAAACCAATAAAAATTAGCTGGGGGAGGGGGAGTAGAAGGTTGCTTCAGGCATTGAATTCTAACCAAGTTAGTTAAAGCTATTATTGATACTCAGAATATCATATTAAAGCACTGCAAATCTTTAAGAATGACGATTGTGGAGTCACTGCTAATAACGTAATGGCAATAGAATGTGTTAAGTGCTAAAAAATAATGAAATAGGCCTAGATGGCAACTCCTGACTCAAATAACTATAATAGTTTTTTGATAATCACCATTCTCAGAATACAATTTAGGAAAGAAATAAAAGCAAGAGTTAGATGCAATACGGAGTAGACTTAATAGGACCTAAAAACCAGAGTTAAGTTGAAAATTATAGTTCCTAATGTAATTGTGTTGCAGAAGCCTTTCAAGAAAAATATAAACCATGAAATAAAATTTGTATGGAGTCCTTACTGAAACCTCATCTTTATACACTCACTATTTTGATGATTTACACTTCTAATTTTACATCTTTTGTTGAGTGTGCCCTAAGCAAAATTATGAAAACATGTTTCTCATTAGAGTACTTGGATTCCCCTGCATATAACTTGTCCCAATCAATGAACAGGAATTTCCTTTCTGTAATGAATATTGCTGCTATCCCATAATCTATATTGTACTTGGAGGAATTATTAATTCTTTAGTTATTAAAATAGCCTAATCAAGTCTCACAACTCTCACTCACAAAAACACAAAAATGATCAGAGTAAAATCACTACAGATTATCTCTTCAAATTACAAGAACAAGAAAATTGTACATTTTCAGCCAAATATGCTTTTAGTATCATTCAACTGTTTTGCATAAAGCACTTAATGTTAAGAAAAAAATTGTACTCTAAACAGTTTGCATAATAACTTACCATGTTTGAAATATGTGATAGCTGTGTTTCTTCAGCTTTCTACACCAGCAGACTTGACAGTGGAGCCAATTTGGACCTTTTATGCTTATTTCCACATTAAAACTTTTAAAAATAATCTACCATTGTAAGCTTATTTTTGCACTGGTTAATGAGTGAGATCCAATTATATTGAATCTCTCAATTTAAAAAAAATTGCACTGACGCTCATTTCAGGACTTCTCTGATGGAGTGTCACAATATTTTGATTCAAAAGACTTATATAACATTATGAGGATACAAATAGCAAGAGATTGTTTTTGTTTTTCAATCTTTTGATCTTAGTCAGAAAAATTTCTAAACATAGTTACCCAAAATAATGCTAAGAGTTGGAAAAGAGCTACTTTTTCAGGCTATGGGTAGAAATTTCAATGTCTACCTTAACCTTTCTTAATAGGTGAAGTCACCCAGAGTCCAGTTCAGTTCAGTTCAGTCGCTCAGTCGTGTCCGACTCTTTGCAACCCCATGAACCGCAGCATGCCAGGCTTCCCTGTCCATCATCAACTCCTAGAGTTTACCCAAACTCATTTCCATCGAGTTGGTGATGCCATCCAGCCATCTCATCCTCTGTTGTCCCCTTCTCCTCCTGCCCCCAATCCCTCCCAGCATCAGGGTCTTTTCCAATGAGTCAACTCTTTGCATGAGGTGGCCAAAGTATTGGAGTTTCAGCTTCAGCATCAGACCTTCCAATGAACACCTAGGACTGATCTCCTTTAGAATGGATTGGTTGGATCTCCTCGCAGTCCAAGGGACTCTCAAGAGTCTTCTCCAACACCACAGTTCAAAAGCATCAATTCTTTGTGCTCAGCTTTCTTTACAGTCCAACACTCACATCCATACATGACCACTGGAAAAACCATAGCCTTGATTAGATGGACCTTCGTTGGCAAAGTAATGTCTCTGCTTTTTAATATACTATGTAGGTTAGTCATAACTTTCCTTCCAAGGAGTAAGCGTCTTTTAATTTCATGGCTGCAATCACCATCTACAGTGATTTTGGAGCCCAGAAAAATAAAGTCAGCCACTGTTTCCCCTGTTTCCCCATCTATTTCCCATGAAGTGATGGGACCAGATGCCATGATCTTCGTTTTCTGAATGTTGAGCTTTAAGCCAACGTTTTTGCTCTCCTCTTTCACTTTCATCAAGAGGCTCTTTAGTTCTTCTTCACTTTCTGCCAGAAGGGTGGTGTCATCTGCATATCTGAGGTTGTTGATATTTCTCCCGGCAATCTTGATTCCAGCTTGTGCTTCATACAGCCCAGTGTTTCTCATGATGTACTCTGCATATAAGTTAAATAAGCAGAGTGACAATATATAGCTTTGATGTAGTTCTTTTCCTATTTGGAACCAGTCTGTTCCATGTCCAGTTCTAACTGTTGCTTCCTGACCTGCATACATGTTTCTCAGGAGGCAGGTCAGGTGGTCTGGTATTCCCATCTCTTTCAGAATTTTCCACAGTTTATTGTGGAAATAAACACACCGTGTTTAATAATCTACACAGTCAAAGGCTTTGGCATAGTCAATAAAGCAGAAGTAGATGTTTTTCTGGAACTCTCTTGCTTTTTCAATGATCCAGCAGATGTTAGCAATTTGATCTGATTCCTCTGCCTTTTCTAAAACCAGCTTGAACATCTGGAAGTTCACAGTTCATGTATTGCTGAAGCCTGGCTTGGAGGGAGACTTTTAAGCATTACTTTACTAGCGTGTGAGATGAGTGCAATTGTGTGGTAGTTTGAGCATTCTTTTGCATTGCCTTTCTTTGGGATTGGAATGAAAACTGACCTTTTCCAGTCCTGTGGCCACTGCTGAGTTTTCCATATTTGCCTGGCATATTGAGTGCAGCACTTTCACAGTGTCATCTTTTAGGATTTGAAATAGCTCAATTGGCATTCCATCACCTCCACTAGCTTTGTTCATAGTGATGCTTCCTACGGCCACCTTGACTTCACATTCCAGGATATCTGGCTCTAGGTGAGTGATCACACCACCATGATTATCTGGGTTGTGAAGATCTTTTTTGTACAGTTCTTCTGTGTATTCTTACCACCTCTTCTTAATATCTTCTGCTTCTGTTAGGTCCCTACAGTTTCTGTCCTTTATTGAGCCCATCTTTGCATGAAATGTTCCCTTGGTATCTCTCATCTTCTTGAAGAGCTCTCTAGTCTTTCCCATTCTATTGTTTTCCTCTATTTCTTTGCACTGATCGCTGAGGAAGGCTTTTTTATTTCTCCTTGCTATTCTTTGGAACTTTCCATTCAAATGGGTATATCTTTCCTTTTCTCCTTTGCTTTTCACTTCCCATCTTTTCACATCTATTCGTAAGGCCTACTCAGACAGCCATTTTGCTCTTTTGCATTTCTTTTTCTTGGGGATGATCTTGATTCCTGTCTCCTGTACAATGATGGATGTAAATGGTCTATGATATACTGGCTAGTCTTCCTTATTGCCTCAGGGAGAAATTAAAAGGCTTCATCATTAAGAAAACAATGACAGTTGGAGTTCTATTTTTAGGACTTATGGTACAATTTTGAATATGTCAATCAAATAAGAATCCTAAACAATTCATAATCTTCATGAGCTCTTGACCCAACACTCAATATTCACTTTCACTGCAGTGAATTTATCATGAATAATAAAAATATCCATAGCTTTGTTTACAATTGTTAATGAGGGGGCTCAGTTTGAGGGGAAAGTCTTATCTAGGTTTCTACTCTTTCTTACTGTATTGCTTAAGATAATGATAACTGTTCTAATGCAGGATTACAAAGCAATTCCCTGGAGCTTAATATAATACAAGTTATTTTTGGATCACATGAAACAAAGCCCATTGGGGGAGGAACTGTTGGTAGAGTGCTCTGTTCCACGCAGTCATTTAGAGACCCAGGAACATAGAGACTCTGTTACACTCAACACCCGGCTTCCAAATTCACCTTGGGTGTTGAAATCCTGGATGGATATTAGAGAAATGAGTGAGTTTTGCAGGGAGGAGGAATAGAATGAATAGGTCAAGGCTGGAAGTTTCATTGAGAACTTCTGCCCATTTTCCATTAGCCAGAACTCAGTCATATGGCTACACTTGACTGCAAGGAAAGCTGGTAATGTTATTTGGCTATCTGCCTAGACAGAAAGGTATACAAGGCTGGTGAATGGCTAACCAGTCTCTGCCACAGTCATGTTTTATTTGTTTGTTGTCTCCATAAAGATAATTAACAATTATGCATAGAGTCTGAAAATTCTTCCCTGTGCCGTATATCACACATTGTGTGATAAATGGGCTTTTAAGGTTACTTCACATTGTGATAGTAGTATGTTTAAAGGATGGAAATTTCAACCACAGTTTATGCAGTTTATTATTTTTACCACTGTGTTGAGCTCCTTGAAAGAATCAGATGGTGAGTTCTTTGAGATGGTATCTTTTGTGAACAATACAGCAGCTGAGAAATTTGGGGTAAAAAGTAGCTCGAATGATGGATACCATACTTTACCTCTATCTTTTTTGATGTGACTCTTTCAGTGTACATATCCTTATAGTTACTTTTCCAATTTCCTGCTCACTAAAAAATATATATACCTTGCTGAAAAACTTCTCAGCAACTATTTTCCATCAGTTCTTCACAAATCTTCATAGGAATCGTCATTCTCGATATTGGAAATCAAAGACTTTATTAAATATCAAATCATCTAGAGATTTAGTACAGCCCTTTTGTAGTCTGTGATAAAACTATAAGATAAATGATAGAAGCAATCTGAATCTAGCAAGCAATTGTTCTACAGTGATTTTGAGTACTTTAAAAGATGTCCCTTCTTAGTATTAAAAAAAGAGGAGCACGTTTTTTGTTTTTTGTTTTTTTTTTTTTCCAGCTAGGTTACCTCCTTTTGTCTCTGAATAGATTCTATCATCTTTACAATCCAAGTTTTCAGCCAAATTTTCTCTTATAAAAAATTCACTTCCAAAAATGATACTTCCAAGATGAATTTTATATTCTCTTTTTTAGCCACCCCACAAAGCTTGTGGAATCTTAGTTCCCCAACCAAGAGTTGAACCTGGGACCTCAGCAGTAAGAGTGCAGAGTCCTAACCACTGAACCACCAGGGAATTCCCAAGATTTATTTACTTGCTTTTTTTCAATAGCACTAATTCTCTTTTTAAACTGTAAAAAAAAAAAAAAAAGGCTCTTTTTTTAATGTGTGTGATTGATTTTAAAATGTCAGTGAATAGTGATGGTTTCATGGAACATAGCTTCATGTTTTTGTTTTGGTTTGTTTTTTTATGTGCCAGATGCTAAAATGGAGGCTCATTTACATCACCAAGTTAAAAATCCTATTTGAATTAAGAAACTAGATTCACTGCTGTTTATTACTGATTGGAATAGTGTGGGTATGAAATTTCATGACTGTCATAACCTTTCATCATTTCAGATTGTTATTCCTCATTTATCTTAAGTATGTTCACCAGTTTCAAATTTACTCTTCAAACTTCCTATTTTTATCCATGACCCATTTCAAAATATGTGCTATACTTTACTGTAAAGATATCTATTCAAAGAGGTTGAATACAGCCCTTTTGATAATAATAAGTACCGAAAGTTATATTAAAATTTTCATGAATATGGATTGGTGAAATAAGCTCTGATTCACATACTAGAATACTCTGTAGCTGTTGGAATGATAAAATAGAGCTACTTATGCTGATATATTATAACTTGTACTTTGTAAAGAATATATGTGTATGTGTTCATATACACACATGTGTGTATACTGCTCATGCATGTTCAAATTTATATAAATTTATGTGCATATATACATATGTTTGGGTATGTATAATATTAGTTGAAAAACATACAGAAGAAACTGTTTCAGTGGTTATGTCCAGAAGGGTGAAGCTAAGGCATGGAATGTGAGTAGGAGCTCTTTATTCTTTATCTTATACCTTTCTTAACTCTTTGAATCTTTTTTACCATGACCACCTGATTTAGCATATCCTTTACTTCATATATGTATGTATACATATATATATACACGTATGGAATTCATGCATATACATATATATCATATACACATAATATAACCTTGTACCATCTGTCATTAAAGAAGTTTTAATATAACTAAGGAATAAGAATGTTAAAGATGCAGGAAAAGTTCAAGGTCAAAATTATTTTGTAGTGTTTAAATTCTCCTCTCCCCACCTTATTCTATCACTGACTATTCCATTTATCAGCTAAATTCATTCCCACCTGAGAGTTAAGAGAAGCAGCTTCTGTAATAAATGGGAAACTTGTAACTGGGGAGCACAGCCATAACTTTAAATCGGTTGGTATCCATTGAAACTAAATACCAGAAATTAGCAATAATTAGAAAATAGCCCCAGCCCACTCCCCCTCATGCACCCAGGTTGCAGTGATTGGGGTACAAAGAGTGAAGAACTTTTTGGATAAGGCAGGCTTACTGTGGAAAAACCAAAAACCTTGATTGTAACTAATATTAGATAAGGGTTCCTACTGTTGATATCCTTAGAAGAAAGGGAGTAGCCATCATAGTCAGCAAGACTGAAATGCAGTACTTGGATGCAATCTCAAAAATGATAGAATGTTCTCTGTTCGTTTCCAAGGCAAACCATTCAATATCATGGTAATCCAAGTCTATGCCCCAGCCAGTAATGCTGAAGAAGCTGAAGCTGAACGGTTCTATGAAGACCTACAAGACCTTCTAGAACTAACACCCAAAAAAGATGTCCTTTTCATTATAGGGGAATGGAATGCAAAAGTAGGAAGTCAAGAAACACCTGCAGTAACAAGCAAATTTGGCCTTGGAGTACAGAATGAAGCAGGGCAAAGGCTAATAGAGTTTTTCCAAAAGAACGCACTGGGCATAGCAAACACCCTCTTCCAACAACACAAGAGAAGACTCTACACATGGACATCACCAGACGGTCAACACCAAATTCAGATTGATTATATTCTTTGCAGCCAAAGATGGAGAAGCTCTATACAGTCAACAAAAACAAGACCAGAAGCTGACTGTGGCTCAGATCATGAACTCCTTACTGCCAAATTCAGACTTAAATTGAAGAAAGTAGGGAAAACCAAGAGACAATTCAGGTATGACCTAAATCAAATCCCTTATGATTATACAGTGGAAGTGAGAAATAGATTTAAGGGACTAGATCTGATAGACAGAGTGCCTGAAGAACTATGGATGGAGGTTCGTGACACAGTACAGGAGACAGGGAGTAAGACGATCCCCAAGAAAAAGAAATGCAAAGGAGCAAAATGGCTGTCTGAAGAGGCCTTACAAATAGCTGTGAAAAGAAGAGAAACAAAAAGCAAAAGAGAAAAGGAAAGATATGCCCATTTGAATGCAGAGTTCCAAAGAATAGCAAGGAGAAATAAAAAAGCCTTCCTCAGTGATCAATGCAAAGAAATAGAGGAAAATAACAGAATGGGAAAGACTAGAGAGCTCTTCAAGAAAATTAGAGATATCAGGGAACATTTCATGCAAAGATGGGCTCAATAAGGGACAGAAATGGTATGGACCTAACAGAAGCAGAAGATATTAAGAAGAGGTGACAAGAATACACAGAAGACCTGTACAAAAAAGATCTTCACGACCCAGATAATCACAATAGTGTAATCACTCACCTATAGCCAGACATCCTGGAATGTGAAGTCAGGTGGGCCTTAGGAAGCATCACTATGAACAAAGCTAGTAGAGGTGATGGAATTCCAGTTGAACTATTTCAAATTCTGAAAGATGATGCTGTGAAAGTACTGCACTCAATATGTCAGCAAATATGGAAAACTCAGCAGTGGTCACAGGACTGGGAAGATCAGTTTTCCAGTCCCAAAGAAAGGCAGTGCCAAAAAATGCTCAAACTACCACACAATTGCACTCATCTCACATGCTAATAAAGTTATGCTCAAAATTCTCCAAGCCAGGCTTCAGCAATACGTGAACTGTGAACTTCCTGATGTTCAAGCTGGTTTTGGAAAAGGCAGAGGAACCAGAGAGCAAACTGCTAACATCTGCTGGATCATTGAAAAAGCAAGAGTTTCAGAAAAACATCTATTACTGCTTTATTGACTATACCAAAACCTTTGACTGTGTGGATTACAATAAACTGTGGAAAATTCTGAAAGAGATGGGCATACACAACCACCTGACCTGCCTCCTGAGAAATCTGTATGCAGGTCAGGAAGTAACAGTTAGAACTGGATGTGGAACAACAGACTGGTTCTAAATAGGAAAAGGAGTACGTCAAGGCTGTATATTGTCACCCTGCTTATTTGAGTTATATGCAGAGTACGTCATGAGAAACACTGGGCTGGTTGAAGCACAAGCTGGAATCAAGATTGCCAGGAGAAATATCAATAACCTCAGTAATGCAGATGACACCACTCTTATGGCAGAGAGCAAAGAGGAACTGAAGAGCCTCTTGATGAAGGTGAAAGAGGAGAGTGAAAAAGTTGGCTTCAAGCTCAACATTCAGAAAAACAAAGATCATGGCACCTGGTCCCGTCACTTCATGGCAAATGGATGGAGAAACAGTTGAAACAGTGGCAGACTTTATTTTGGGGGACTCCAAAATTACTGCAGATGGTGATTGCAGCCATGAAATTAAAAGATGCTTGCTCCTTGGAAGAAAAGCTATCACCAACCTAGACAGCATATTAAAAAGCAGAAACATTACTTTGCCAAAAAAGGTCTGTCTAGTCAAGACTATGGTTTTTCTAGTAGTCATGTTTGGATATGAGAGTTGGACTATAAAGAAAGCTGAGTGCCAAAGAATTGATGCTTTTGAACTGTGGTGTTGGAGAAGACTCTTGAGAGTCCCTGGAGCAAGGAGATCCAACCCATCCATCTTAAAGGAAATCAGTCCTGAATATTTATTGGAAGGACTGATGCTGAAGCTGAAACTCCAATACTTTGGCCACCTGATGCAAAGAGCTGACTCATTTGAAAAGACCCTGATGCTGGGAACGATTGAGGGCAGGAGGAGAAGGGGGCAATAGAGGATGAAATGGTTGGGTGGCATCACTGACTCAATGGGCATGAATTTGAGTAACCTCTGGGAGTTGGTGATGGACAGGAAGGCCTGGCGTGCTGCAGTCCATGGGGTCACAAAGAGTCAGACACGAGTGAGCAACTGAACTGAAATGAACTGAACTGAACCATTGTTATTTAGTTGCTCCGTCGTGTCTGACTCTGTGACCCCTGGGATTGTAGCCCTCCCTGCTCCTCTGTCCGAGGGTTTCCCAGACAATAACACTGGAGGGGTTGCCATTTCCTTCTCCACAGGATCTTCCCAACCCAGGGATGAAACCCGAGTCTCCTATATTGGCAGGTGGATTCTTTACCACTGAACCACCAGGGAAGCCCTCCACCAAATTCACTCTGCCCCCAGAAAAAGATGATAATTTGATCCTAATTATGCTAACTACATTTCAATAGTCTCCAGAGAAAATGTCTGCTTTCCAAAATGCAGATCATTAGACTTTATTGTACTATTTAGCAACTCCTACCACTGAGAAATCAAGGCTTATCCACTTATCCCAACTTTACCTGATTTTAGCCAGTCCATAGTTTTCTCATAAATTCTGCCCACTCTTTAATCAGATCTACCTGCTAGTCTTGGAGGCTCTCCTTGAACACCATTTGTGTTCTGTGCCTGTGAATCTTCAAACCTTCGTGGTTACTCTGATCCACTCAAGACAACTCAGGTTCCAGCTGGGACTTGCACTGTGGCATATGCAATTTCTGGGCGTTGCACACACTCTGAAGGCCCCATCCACTGCCTCTAGTATTTCAGGTTCGTTCATTTCTGTCACAGCAGATAAAAACCCAGAGGTTCCAAAACCTGCTATGCACCTGAGTCATCATGAAAGTTTATTAAATAAATAGTTCATTGGCTTCTGGGCTACAGTGATACACAGCCAGGTTTGAAATCTCTTCTCTTGGTTCACTGCCCCTGAATCCTGTGTACTGGAGCACCATGAGGGCTGCCTCAATGCTAGCCTCCTCCTCTTGACAAAGGGGTTCCTATATTCCATTGTGTATAACCATCCTTTTATACATAAGCTGCTTTCTCTTTCTTTCACTCCCAGTTTCTTTTTTATGAACTATTCAAATCAACTCGTTAAAAATAGTATAAAAGATGCCGGTACCAATAGAAAAACCCATGGAGACGAGAATGTCAACCCACTCCAACCTGGAGAATCCCATGGACAGAGGAGCCTGCCAGAGGAGCCTGGCAGGCTATAGTCCATAGGGCCACAAACAGTGAGATACCACTGAGCAACAAACACTTTCACTTTACACCAGTAGAATAACAGTCAAGCCTTTGCTTTAGGTCAGATTTCCCTCTGTTCCTCTGCTCCCTGAGGAAGGTCTAAGCTTCCATACTCTCTTGATTCAGGATAGGAGTCCTATTGATACTTTCCCAATGACCATGAGCAGACACTGAGAAGGTGTCACCATTAATATCCACTGAAAGGCTTTTTAGTCCAAACTAAACTTTAGTCCTTATAAGCTGTGAGTCTCAGGATTCTTTGAACCTCCTCTAAGAAGTCTCATTTAGATGGATGTGTTGGTGATGTCATTGTTGTACATTGTTATATTTGTGTAGATTTTAAGAAGGAGGCTTCTATTCCCTATGACTTACCCAAAAGATAAAGATACACACTCTTAGGAATGAATAAGAAGCCAATGTGAAAATGAAAATCTTCACTTAAGAGGAATGAGTGTGATGGTTTGATTTATAGTGTGAGTTGTAACACCTATGAAAATCTTCCTCAGTTTACATAGAAGGATATGATTTTTTTTAAGCAGAAAGGAGATGAGTCAAATACCAATGTAATGTATCTTAAAAAACTTTAAATTGTAGCCAGTGAAGATTTGGAAATTTTTTCATTAATTTTGAGTAAGTAAATGTTAGTCGCTCAGTTGTGCCCGAATCTTTGTGATCCCATGGACTGCAGCCCACCAGGCTCCTCTGTCCATGAGATTTTCCAGGCAAGGATACTAGAGTGGGTTGCCATTTCCTTCTCCAGGGGATCATCCCAACCCAGGGATCGAACCTGGGTCTCCTGCACTGCAGGCAGATTCTTTACCAACTGAGCTACAAGGGAAGCCCTCACTAATTTTATGTGACTATTAATACCATTTCGATGAGTTTGCTAAACATAGAAAGTCTTTAGTAAGTAATTTTACACATACATCATGGGCCTTCCCAGGTGGCGGTGGTGATAAGAACCCATCTGCCAGTACAGGAGACTCAAAAGACACAGGTTCAATCCCTGGGTCAGGAAGATCCCCTTGAGTAGGCCACTCCAGTATTCCTACCTGGAGAATCCCATGGACAGATGATACAATCTGTAGTGTCAAAAAGAGTCAGACACGACTGAGCGACTAACACCTCCCTTCATAGTCATTGGAAGTCCTTTATTTTATTTGCAGCATGCACACATGCACGCCTACCTCATTCATACTCATTCAGATTCATACAGATTTGAAACATAATGCAAGAGAAGACAATGGCACCCCGCTCCAGTACTCTTGCCTGGAAAATCCATGGACGGAGGAGCCTGGAAGGCTGCAGTCCATGGGGTTGCTGAGAGTCAGACATGACTGAACGACTTCACTTTCACTTTTCACTTTCATGCATTGGAGAAGGAAATGGCAACCCACTCCAGTGATCTTGCCTGGAGAATCCCAGGGACGGGGGAGCCTGGTGGGCTGCCGTCTATGGGGTTGCAGAGAGTCGGACACGACTGAAGCGACTTAGCAGCAGCAGCAGCAGCAGCAGGGAAATAGTCCATTGGGCAGTTATGAGTCTTTGCACTAATCTGGCTATAGTTGCTCATAGATTCTGAAAGTGTTAAATATAATATCATGGCTTTGATTACATATCACATTTTATTTTCTCACTCAAGTGTGATTTGATATAGTTGCCTAGATTTAGCTTCTAATTTATCTACCTTAGACTCTCACTTAAGCATACAGTTACTTTTTCAGTATTGACAAGAATGTGTTACTGTAAGTAGTTCCTAAGAATAGGACAGCATTTTCTAGTTCTCTGGCATTGAAGCCTTTTTGTTTGTTATCTTGTTTGCTTATTTGTTTGTGAATCCTCATAGGACAAGGAAAAAGCTCTTGTGTTCCCTTATGGATTTAATCTCTGAAACTTTTACACTGTCACTAATGATGTCCTGGAGGTCCTTGGAGCTCAAATAAGAGGGTGTACAGTTCATAAATTTTTATTTAAATGCAACTTTTGCTTTTATATAAGTTTACAGTCTGGTAAAGAGACAAGGAGATAAAAAAGATGTAAGAGAAAAGCCCTAGCCAAAGACTTAAATTTGGAGATCAGTAAAATGTGGGTGGTAAAGACATTTAGCTTATTGATCTATATGAACCCATCCATGCATGCAAAGCATGTGAAGAGGGTTAAAGGGAGAAACAGCCAACATAGAAAATGTATACATACATGTATATGTTTATACAAGCTTCTCTGGTGGCTCAGCGGGAAAGAACACCTGCCAATGCAGGAGACAGGTTCAATCTCTGGGTTGGGAAGATCCCCTGGAGAAGGAAATGGCAACCCACTCCAGTATTCTTGCCTGGGAAATCCCATGGACAGAGGAGCCTGGCAAGTTACAGTCCATGGGTCTGCAAAAGAGTCTGACATGACTTAGCAACTAAAACAACATGTTTTTACATATAAATTTACTTTTGTGCAGGGAGAGTTAACCAAGCAGTCTTCACATGGCTGTCTCTGCATCTCATGCTGAAGCCTGAAGTTCACAGGCAGGAAGTCAGGAAGAGTCAGAGAATAAGTGAGATAGAACCCAATGAGCACAAGCTGGAATTGCAGTCCACAGGGCAAGCCATCAAGTGGGGAGAGAATGAGCAGGCTTGAATTCCCCTCGGATGGACTGAAACCCAAGTCAAGTTCTTGTTGCCTCTGAGCTTACCAAAGAGAATGATCCAGGGCCCTTTATTGAGCTAAACACACACCACTGGTGCAGGAGTCAGAGACACTGGCAGAAGACCCAGGGGAAAAGAACAATTTCAGGCCCAACTGCTACTTCATGTCAGCGAGGCACGTCAGCTCATCAGTAACAATGCACACATGGTCTGACACACATACACACTCACACTCCAAAATGGCTGCTCCCTCTTTTCCATCCTTCCACTAGTGTGAGAGAATCTCTCTTGTAGCCTACCCTAACTGGGCACATACAAGACAGTGGAATTCTGGGAAATGCAGTTCAGCCTAGTCAAGTCAGACAGTTCATTACAAAGTTGTCACAATGTGCAGTCTCAAAGGTGGCAGGCCATGGTGGGTGCCAGGGTGAGGGGTCTGGTAATCATTGTATTTCATGAACATACTGGCACTCGGAGGATCAGTGAAGGAAGTAATGTAGAAATTAGAGGATGGGATTTTAAAAAATCAGCTTATTTATCATCACAACTGTTCCAAGGGCACTGCTTGCCTGTATGTATGCAAATAATTCATTTTGCTTTTCTCTCTCTCCCATCCCAAATAACCATTCCTAATATTGAAAGGAAATATGTCTACTTTCCACTTTTTTTCAGGCCATATTTTCCTAAGATGAATAGTCTTGATTGTTACAGTGAGAATAGAGGCTCTCTGAAAATTTTAAGAAAGTAATTGAACAAAGGGAAGTGACAGTGCTTACCTTAATAAAGTAGAAAGCATAAATACTGTTCACACCTCTTGTTTGGCTCTCTAAGAAGAACAAGTGTTGCTACAGGTTATAACCTTATTTCTTGTTGGGGGAGAAAAAGAGCTCTTAAGTGGAAGGGTTTCATTCATACTGTACCAAACCCCTGTTTTCGGAGTAAGATGATGAAAAGAGGAGAGCTAGCCTAAAAATGAACACACTTTCAACAAGGCTAATTTTAAAATTTTACCTGTGTTGGAAAAACCCATAGTCCCTAACTATGGATGAGAAAGATGTCTCCTCTATTAATTAATTAATTAAGTTTTAGCTGCACTGTGTCTTCAGTGCTGTGTGGGCTTTCCCTCTCGAGTTGTGGTGAGCAGGGGCTCCTCTTCGTTGTGGTATGCATGTGGTGTACAGGCTTCTCATTGTGGTGGTTTCACTTGTTTCAGAACACGGGCTCTAAGCATGTGGGCTGCAGTAGCTGGGACTCTGGCTTAGTTGTTCCACAGCAGGTGGGATCTTTCCAGACCAGGGATTGAGCCTGTGTCCCCTACATTGATAGATGGATTCTTAACCACTGGACCACTAGGGAAGCCTGAAAGGTGTCTTCTCTAATACATATGTTAATGCTGTGATTCCAAGGAGTATCACTAATCTATAGTCTTTACAGCTGTACTTTTCTCAGCATATTTCGAGTCACAGAGCAGATCTAGATTGAGGGAGAGGTGTTTCTTCAACAGCCTTCTATGACTGTAAACTGTTGGAGAAAAGAGTTAGAAGAAGAAGATGATGCATGGTCTGCTCTGCTACCTTGAAGTAGAATGTATGGTGACATGTTAATGCTATTGTTAACTTTTTGCCTAAATTATAAAAGCGTTATTTCTACATTATATAAATCTTGAAAAATAAAGGCAAAGAAGACAAGAAAGAAGTAACCAAGATATGTCAAAATGCTTTAAAGCTTCCTCTGTAGAATCTTAAGCATCTTTCTCTTACTTCAAATGAATAAATCAAGGAGCATATCTTTGGACTAAGTAGTGCTAGAAAGAAGTATTAATTAAGTAATGTTTTAGCACTGCAATTTTCTGCTCACAAGAATCTGGTTGGGTTTAATAGCTTTATTAATTTTGTCTTAACTTTTACTATAATTATGTTGCTTTTCTGTGTGATGGGCATGGTCATGGCAAATTAAAGTATCAGATTGATCAAGTTAATCAGATCAATGAGTATTTTGATTAACTCAAGATGCTGTTTGATTCAGAAGGCACATCCTATTAGCAAAACTTGCCATTAACTTTTCAATACAGCATATTCCAACAGCTAGCACCAAGGAGTTAATGTTATAAAATATCATCCAGATATGAACAAATGACTTTATTTTTTTCCTCTATCTTGGGCTGTGTCAAAGTAACCAGGGTTTCCTGGAAAACATTTAGAAGTAATTGCTCTGTTTTGCCTATATCGATTAGGGGTATTTAAGGGCATTCTCGCTTGAGATTCAAGTGTTAGGGGGTAAAAAACAGCTTATTAATGCAACTACAGGTAGAACAACAGTCATGTGAATGATTCCAGAAATATGTGGAGGAAGCATTCATCTGTCTTCAATAATACAAGTGGTCATTTTTCTAAAGACAAGATTCCGTTATTTTCACTTACTTCTATAACTTTCCACTTAGAGAGTTGCCAATATTAGAACATAAATTAAAAATCACAGAATAATAATAATGGGCACAAAAATAGACTTCAGAAAAGCATATACCTTCTGTAGGTAAGAAAGTTTAAAGATATTCTCAAGCGATAACTTTTATTAGATGCTGGCACGTCTCAGATGCTGCATTATAGTCTCTTTTATTGAGGACATCTTGACGGTTATAAAACTTCTGGATCAGCATCTCATAAGCCTTGCATAAGGCAGTTGTGATTAAAAATCACATGGAAAACCTCTCAATAGCTTACAGAAAAGCAACCAGTCTGGTCTGGTATTGGGGTATGTGTCAGTTTTAATAAGATGCTGGTTTTTGCTAAAAGGGCCAAAAGTAAAGATAACCCCATGAGGGAGAATTGAGTTATAGAAAGTGAGATTGGGAACCCCAAAAGGAAGGAAAAAATTAGTAATAACACCACAGCTTCAGAAGACATTGCAGGTTGAGAGACAATAAAAATACTTTTAAGCATGGGGGGAAAATATCTCCTTGAACCTGAGGTTCTGAGATCAGGAAAGAGGCATGAAAGTGAGAATAGCAGAGTTGCTTTCAACTGGTTTCAAAGACACCAGTGGTAGAATAGACTGAGAAGGGAGATACAGGTTCCAAGAGAATGACATGTCTTTTTCAAGAATGAAAAGAACTGAAAGAAATAGCTGTTTTGCAGGTTGGAAATGAAAATAACAGTGAATTTTTTTAAAGTACTGAAAATACAAATGCTATCAACTTCTGAAACTTTTCCTGATTAACTCAGCATAAAAACTTCAAACTGCTATCATTTCTCCTTCAATCAAATGTGGACCAAGAAACCAAGCTTCATAGGATAGTTTAGGCTCAGAAGCTGTCAGAAGCATTTTACTAAACCACTGTGGAGGAGAGACAAGCACAGAAAGCATTATATAAAACACCAGCAGTTACACTGAGTACTTTTAACATAATGCTGACCAACAATAGCCCTTCTAGGCAGGAACCAAGAAAACACAAAATTGTGAGTTCACTGAATGTTCATTTACATTTTAAATAAACATCATGCCTGAGCTATCATTATGTCCTACACTAGCTATGTTTTAAAAGCTTATAAAACTTCCTGGAGAATATTTCGTTAACCTTGAAAGCCACATAAACCTAAGGATTATGGCTTATATTTTTTAAAAGATAAGAAAAGCAGGCTTTATGCCTATCCAAATTATCTCTTAAGACCCTGAGTGTTAGGAAACTTAGAGAAGGGTGTTTCATTAAAATGCAGCTATAGCAAAATGTAACTGGAATTGGACCTTTTATTTCAGTGCAGTCAGTCCATTTAAGAAGCAATGAAACAAAATACCCTTTTTAAATCACAAGGTATTATATGTGTTTTAGAGCAGATGATATTGGGACTTCCCTGGCAGTCCAGTGGTTAAGACTGCACTTCCACTGCGAGGGTTGTGGGTTTGATCCTGATCAGGAAACTAAGATCCCACATGCTGTGTGGCCCCTCAAAAAACCCCAAACCAAAAGAAACAACAACAGCAAAAATAGAACAGATGCTATTGACTGTATTACTGTTGTTGTTTAGTCAGTCAGTCATGTCCAACTCTTTTGCGACCCCATGGACTGTACCCTGCCAGGCTCCTCTATCCATGTAATTCTCCAGGCAAGAATACTGGAGTGGGTTACCATGCCTTCCTCCAGGGGATCTTTCCATCCCAGGGATCAAACCTGCATCTCCTGCACTGGCAGGCGGCTCCTTTATCAGTGAGCCACCAGGGAAGCCAATTGACTATATTACCCTTAAGTAAACCAAAACCTAAGTAAACTCCTTATAGTTTTCCTCCAGTAAAAACTACATTCTTTCTTAAAAAGAGGCTCATTTCTATGTTATACTTTCTTCCTCAAAAAGAGCATTTGTAGTTTTCTGTTTCTGTATTTTGTATATAGGTATTGTGGGAAATTATTAGAGGATTAGCAGGAGGTAAATGTGGTTCTTGTCTATATCACTAAGCAGATTAAATTATTTGGTATAGTGGCATGAATATTATTCTGTCACACTGCAGCCTGGGAGAGAAGAATTTTTTAAAAATCCTTTCTAAAGGTACCCCAAAATACAATGTCTTTAGCAAACTAGATGTGTATTTCTCTCACCAAATAGACTAATATAGAGAAGTTCAAACCGGTGGATGATTCTGTTTCATGATGTCATTCAGGGACCCAGGTCCATTACATCTTATTGCTCTACCATTTTTGTCTTCATCTATATGACAGAAACCAGTTCACTGGCACATCTGCTTTCCAGCCTACAGGAAAAAGGGAGAAAGAAAGTCCAGGGCTGAGGCTTCATCATAAAGGAGATGAATGCAAAATTGTACACATCACTTCTTCATACATCTCATTGGCCTGATCTCCGTCATTTGGCCACATCTAGGGACTTCCCTGGTGGCTCAGATAGTAAAGCGTCTGCCTACAATGCAGGAGATGTGGGTTCAATCCCTGGATCGGGAAGATCTCCTGGAGAAGGAAATGGCAACCCACTCCAGTATTCTTGCCTGGAAAACCCCATGGATGGAAGAGCCTGGTGGGCTACAGTCCACGGGGTCGCAAAGAGTCGGACACGGCTGAGCGACTTCACTTTCTTTCTTTCTTTCTTTCACCTGCAAAGGAAACTAGGAAATATCATCTGTAGCTTGGTAGCTGTGTGTCCATCTAAAATTTGGGGGGTTATATTACTCAAAGGAAGAAGGATAATAGACACTGAGAGGCACTTATTGATCTCTGCCTCAATAGATATCAGTTGGTATTTGGAGAAGACAGACTAAGCACAAAAAAGTTGGCAGCATCTTCACTCAAGAACATGGCAACCTCAGTGTAACAGTTACCCTTGCATAAGCTGTTGGGGCCAATACTCTTCACCACCACCACTAAAATGCCTTCCTTTCCTCCTCGTTTCATTTTCCTTTTCTTCTCATTCCTCCTCTTCCTATTCCTATTTTTCCTCTACCTCTGTTATTTTCTTTCTTGCTTCAGTTGCTTTTGAAACTAAGGTCTACTGAATTTGCTGGCCACAGACAAATGCTTTCTCTATGTATGTTAATGACTGATTTAAATATCCCTGGAGGCTGAAAATGGAATAAATTGTTTTAAAAATGTGAATCTTCGGAAGGATGAGAAAGCATCACAAGAGTTAAAAAAAAATCGATGACAGATTTAGTACCATGGCTATGTAATTAATGGAGCAAAAATAAAGGAGATGTCTTCTCAAGATGCAATCACAGAGAGTTGAGATTAGTTAAGGCCTTGACAACAAAAAACCTAAAAATGTTTGCATTGCCAAAAAAAAGTCTACTTTGTGGATGACTCAAAACAATTTTAGAAATGAATAAAATTATAAGTGATTCTGATGTCTTTGGCAGAAAGCAAACCACAAGTCTCTTTATTCAACTGATGAGCAAAAATGGACTTCCCTGTTGCATTTAAAAATGGCTAGGCTGGTGAATTTTACATGTATGTTGACTCAAAAAAAATCCCCCAAATCGTTCTTCCCATACACCATCACCACCAAGAGTTTCTGAATAACCTTTGGGAGCAAATCCATTCCTTGGCAATTAAATGTTTTCCACTGAGCACTTACCAGTTTCCTACTTCTGTTATATAATACCCATTTTCAGGACTTCCCTGGAGGTCCACTGGTTAAGATTCTGCACTTCCACTGCAGGGGGCATAGGTTACATCCCTGGTCAGAGAACTAAGATCTCACATGCTATACAATCAAAATAATAATCATAATTCCCATCTTCTCAACACTCAGGTACAACATCATGTCTCCCAAGGATGAAGGAATCAGGTGGCGCCAGGTATTTGCTGATTCCTGATGTGTCCCTCCTCTTCAGCTTGGTGACCATTAATTGTTCTAGATGCTTCTAGGAAGGGAGAAATTGCCTTCTACCCTTTTAGTTTCTTCTGGCTGGTCTAAGAATTTAATTGACGTGAGACAGTTCAGCAGGAGAAAATCAAACAAAAGTATAATGACATGTATACTCGGGAGAGACCCAAGAAAACTGAGTAACTCACCAAAATGGACAAAACCCTCACCTTAAATACCATCTTCAGCTAAAGACAAAAGAGGATATTGGAGGTAGTGGTTTGGGACTTGACAGAAGAAGAAGGCAATGCATATGGAAATAGAAAAAGAAAGGTTTTGTAAACAAATGTTTGCTGCTCCAGGCAGAGAGCATGGAATGCAGAGTGGACTCTAATCTCTAAGTGCTTCCTAAAATCCCCACCACCACACCTCGTCCATTGCAGATGTCTCTGGTGATAGCTCTATTCTAGGAACAGGCCCTCTATCTAAATTCTTTTAGACAGTTACAGGGGAAGTCAGATTTTCTTGCTGTATTTCAGGCCTTGATTTCAGCTTGGGATAATCCACAGGCCAAAGAGATATTTTGGGCTGACAAATGTGGCTCTCCTAACATGTGAGAAACTTTTGGATCATTCATCTAGAAAGCAGCCCTCCTGAGCTACCATCCAAGTACTTGCAAGAATCTTTGAGCTATCTAAAAACAGTACAGTAATAATGTTACCGTTTTGTTCACCCTTTCCTCTCAAATGCCCGAGATTTCCTCTCCATTCTGGAGAGGCTCTGCCACTGCCTGCCTTTCTCCAGTTGATGTGGGAAAAATCCCAATAATTCATTCAAATTCCACTATGCAACCCCCAGGCTCCTGAAGGGCATGCTGCTGCTGCTACTGCTGCTAAGTTGCTTCAGTCATATCTGAGTCTGTGAGACCCCATAGATGGCAGCCCACCAGGCTCCCCTACTCCCTGGGATTCTCTAGGCAAAAATACTGGAGTGGGCTGCCATTTCCTTCTCCATAGTTTGGCCTAATTCGATGCTTGAACTGAAAGTCATCACTTATAGAAAACTTTAAGTCATAGTGTAATGATAGCAGTAGTAATAGTAATAATTGCTAACAACTTGTGAGCACTCACTCACCAGGGGTACTGTGTATGTTCAGTTCAGTCTCTCAGTCGTGTCCGAATTTTTGCAACCCCATGGACTGCAGCATGCCAGGCCTCCCTGTCCACCCCAAACTCCTGGCATTTACTCAAACTCATGTCCATTGAGTAGGTGATGCCATCCAATCATCTCATCCTCTGTCGTCCCCTTCTCCTCCTGCCCTCAATCTTTTCCAGCATCAGGGTCTTTTCAAATGAGTCAGTTCTTTGCATCAAGTGGCCAAAGTATTGGAGTTTCAGCTTCAGCATCAGTCCTTCCAATGAATATTCAGGGTAGATTTCCTTTAGGATGGACTGGTTGGATCTCCTTGCAGTCCAAGGGACTCTCAAGAGTCTTCTCCAGCACCACAGTTCAAAAGCATCAATTCTTCAGCGCTCAGCTTTCTTTATAGTCCAACTCTCACATCCATACATAACTACTGGAAAAACCATAGTTTTCACTAGACGGACCTTTGTTGACAAAGTAGTGTCTCTGCTTTTTAATATGCTGTCTAGGTTGGTGATAGCTTTTCCTCCAAGGAGCAAGCGTCTTTTAATTTTATGGCTGCAGTCACCATCTGCAGTGATGCTGGAGCCAAAAAAGAAAAATAAAATCTTTCATTGTTTCCACTGTTTCCCCATCTATTTGCCATGAAGTGATGGGACCAGATGCCATGATCTTCGTTTTCTGAATGTTGGGTTTTAAGCCAACTTTTTCACTCTCCTCTTTCACTTTCATCGTGAGGCTCTTTAGTTCTTCTTTACTTTCTGCCATAAGGGTAATGTCATCTGCATATCTGAGGTTATTGATATTTCTCCCAGTAATCTTGATTCCAGCTTGTGCTTCATCCTGCCCAGAATTTCTCATGATGTGTGTGTGTTAGTCACTCAGTCATGTCCAACTCTTTGCAACCCCATGGACTATACCCACCAGGCTCCTTTGTCCATGGGATTCTCTAGGCAAAAATACTGGAGTGGGTTGCCATTTCCTTCTCCATATGTACTCTGCATATAAGTTAAATAAACAGGGTGACGATATACAGACTTCATGTACTCCTTTCCCTATTTGGAACCTGTCTGTCGTTCTATGTCCAGTTCTAACTGTTGCTTCCTGACCTGCATACAGATTTCTCAAGAGGCAGGTCAGGTAGTCTGGTATTCCCATCTCTTGAAGAATTTTCCAGTTTGTTGTGATCCACACAGTCAAAGGCTTTGGCGTAGTCAATAAAGCAGAAGTAGATGTTTTTCTGGAACTCTCTTGCTTTTTTGATGATCCAACAGATGTTGGCAATTTGATCTCTGGTTCCTCTGCCTTTTCTAAATGCAGCTTGAACATCTGGAAGTTCATGGTTCTTATACTGTTGAAGCCTGGCTTGGAGAATTTTGAACATTACTGTGTATGTACATGAACTCATTTACCTCCAAGTTATTTGTGGTTGCTTAAATCCCCTTGCAATTTACTGACCAGCCAAATAACTTGTTTTGTTCTTCAAATCGACAGAAATATGTTGTAAGATAGTATAAAATGCATTTTCATAAGGAAATCTGACACTACAGCAGAGTTATGGTTAGCAAATTTAAAAGTGCATGTCTTGTTTTTCTGTAATTTTTTTTCCCTTGAAATTTGAGCAGACGTTGTTACATCCTGCAGGAATAACATCCTCAACTCTGAGCTTAATATAACCTATCTCTTCCATTTCTTTCTTCTCTTTTGGGATTCTTAGCTAAATCTCTGATTTTCAAAGAACTCTCTGTGGTTAGATCCTGGCAACTGTTACGTGTCATAGGTCCTAATACTTATTTGGGTAAAATGTCTTGAGCAATTTCCAAGGGAACTTTGTGTGTGTGTGAGAGAGAGAGACAGAGAGAGATTCTTCATTTCAGAATAAAGCTTTCTGGAAGAAGAGCCATTCTGTATAACCAATGACACAAGATAAACATGTTTTGTAAACCACTTTGCTTTTATCTTAAATGGAAGGGCTTTGGCAAAACATTCATCTTTACTGTGACTGTAGAGTAATTTTAATATCCATGATTAATGGTGCAAATGAAATTAAACCCCCCACTACTATTCACCATCTTATTTAAGAACAAAATGCTCACTGTTTCTTAATCCCAACTAATAAGATCTCTAGATGCTGATGCTTCTAATTAGGGAAGAAATTTCCTTTTAATTGAAAAAAAAAAAGTTTGTTTTTTTTTTTTTCAATAAGTTAGAGAGTGTCCTCTAGTGGAGAGAGAATCTCTGCTGTCAGCAGTTTTAGAAATGGCCAAATGATATCTAATTACAAGAAGGTTGCACTAAATAACAAGTCTCCCTAGTGCTGATTGGGATCTGTGGGTTGAAGAGAAAATGTATTATTTTTCCTCTAAGGCCCCCTCACATTATAGCCTACTTGAAAGCCTGCCCTATGACAAGCATTGTTCTCATTTTAGATAGCAAATGATTTTTTATGATCAATTTTAGAGTGCTTCCTTCGGAACCTGGTAAGATTGAGCTGAAGCATTTAGTGCAATTTACTGAAGCTTTTACAGATATCAACTTGAGACAGCAAGAATACCATTATCTTCAGGGCTCCAACCCTGGCTGACTGATATACTTGATGTGTGTGACTCCCGAGGTGATATCTTAAAGTTTTCTGTTATTATTTGAAGGAAAACAACAACAACAAAAAATCAACGAGGAAATTAAATTAATGTGACTCTTTTCTATAACCTGTGGAATTCTAATGCTAATTTCCTATTTTTCAGATTAAGTAGGGTAAATAGTATTAACGTTATCACTTGGGTATCTGAGATCAGACTGGAGGTTTTTTTTTATTTTTTTTAACTTAGAAGAAGATAAGGGAGAGCTTTGGTGCTTGGCTCTCTAAATCTCACGCTAGGCTTGCCTTAACAGAAATTGCATGTTATAGCAAATTAGAGAGCAAAAGATAGAAAAGATGGATAGTTTCTCTTGATAACAAGTTAAATAGTTTGGACTTAGTAAAGATAAAATTACATTGCTTATACTTCTATTTGAAAAAAGAAAGAGGAATAAGGACAGTGTTTTTAAATCTTTCAGTAGTTATACAGATGTCAGAGACATACTGTGAACATATGAATACCATGTGTGTGGCTTGTATGAATGGTAATAATCAGCAGTGAGTCTAATATTGTATTCCTATTAACATCATTTTCAGAAAAAAAATGTACAGTTGTGACTTTCATACAGATATTGAAATGAATACATGTTAAAGTATAAAAAGAATTTTTGCTCATATGATACAGACAGATGTTATAATCAATTCAAAGTGAAGTCAAAATAGTTTATAAAACAGAAGAAAGCAATGCTGAGATAAATTCCAAGTAGAGACAAAATTGATTTTTCCCTGAGTTGAGGTGGAGAACAAGGCTAGGGGAGCAGGTGGGAAATTAAGTCAAATGGCTACCAGATATGAGACAATTTTTACATTGATATGTTTTATTTTCATTTTTATTCCGTTCATGGACTTTTCTTTCTTTTTTTTTGGCCTCCCAACACACGGAATCTTAGTTCCCTGCCCATTCCATGACCAGAGTTCTAACCCAAGCCCCCTGCAGTGGAAATGTAGAGTCTTAACCACAGGACTACCAGGGAAGTCCCCAGACATGAGAGCATTTCCATATCAGTTACCTACAAAGAGTTACAAAGAGTTGAAGAATAGCTCAAAGACAGGGAAAGGGCTAAAAATCTGGTAACTCAGAATGGTGTGAAGTAGAAAAATGAGTAGTTTTCCATTGGAACACATATATTTTTCCTATACCCCTTTGGAAAGCTGGCATATTTCTGTAGCTTGGGTTGGCTCATCAGTGACCCAGTTGTACAAGCTATTTCTTGTCTATGCCAGTTACCTTGCTACCTACCACTGTCATTATGAACCCTCTTTCCTAGCCACCCTGTCCTTGCCTCCTGCTTAAGGACCCTGACGGAATGTTTTTCAATCTTGTTGCTTTTCTCAGCCTCAACTCCAATTTAAAGAGTCCAAGGTAAAAAGAAATTGTTCCAGACAGTTAACTGTAACCACTTGCATGAAAAGCACCTGGGAGTGCTTGTTAAAAATTAAAATCCCTGGAACCTTCCACACTTGCTGAGTCAAAATCTGGTTTGGGTGGAGTAGGAGTAAGTTTTGTTTTTTTTGTTTTTTTTGTTTTTTTGACAATGAATTCAACACTCAATGGATTAAGTAAAGAAATATAACATCTGAAGCCATATTCATCTAAACTAAATGATATTGTAGAAGATATGAGTGTATAAAATAACCTCTGACCTGAAAGTTAGTGGAAGTTTGCTAGAAGGAACAAGGTTAATGGTAGCATTAGGAGTTGCAATAGTAATAATAACTGTTCCTCTGTTCTCTGTCATGTCAGACTTTTGGCAACCCCGTGGACTGTATAGCCTGCCAGGCTCCTCTATCCATGGAATTTTCCAGGCAAGAACACTGGAGTAGGTTGCCATTTCCTTCAGGGAATCTTCCCAATCCAGAGAATGAACCTGCATCTCCTGTGTGTCTCCTGCATTGGCAGGCGGATTCTTTACCACTGTGCCACCAGGGAAGCAAACCTGTTCCAAGAGGAAGAGAGGAGAAAAGACAGAGTTGACTAACGATTCCTAGAAAAGCCAAGTCAGTCTTTTGTAAGAGGTGCTATTTCAAATAGAACTTAATGGAGGAGAAGGAATTTGCTACGTGGAAGTGAGGAGAGTTTGAAGCAAAGAATATAATATTAAAAAGTGTGAAAATGTGGAGGGAGGCTCAAGAGGAAGGAGATATATATATATGTGCAGCTGATTCACATTGTTGTACAGCAGAAACTAACACAACACTGTAAAGCTATTATACTCCAATAATAATTTTTTAATAATAATAATAAATTGTTTAAAAAGAACTCTAAACCATTAATCACAATTTTATAAAAAGCATGAGAATGTAAAATAGATCATGGATTAACTACTCATAAAATTCAGATGCTAAAATCCTATTATGTAACTGCATATCCTGCTTCATCAGCCCGAGGTACAAACACAGTCATATTATTTTTATTTTCCTAATTCCTCTTTCCTAATTGCCTAATTAGCTTTCTAAACAAAATTTGCTGATTATATTTTCCTAATTTTCGTAGTTACACTTAGGAATTCCTATCTACCCTTATTGAGTAGAAGTGCATCATCTCTCCCTGGGCCCCACCCTGCCCCATGATATTCTATTCACTCCTGTTTTTATTTAACCTGAGGGGAAGGAATTATAGTCATTTATTTCTGCTTTCAAACACAGGCAGTACACACTTGGGGTCTGAGGTCACAGCTCCTAACAGATGCTCCTGTGATTAGCCACCATTTCCCAAATGAAAAGTATTGGGTTGGCCCAAAAGTTCATTTGGGTTTCCCTTAAGCTATTAAAAAAAAATGAAATTTTTGCCCAACCAAATACTAGATGGATTCAGCTTTCCTCACCAACACTTAAGCGGTTGGTGAGTCTCAGGTGAGCTTGATGTCACCTGGCCTTCTCTCAAGATTGACTGCACTGGGCTTCTCGTGTCCTTTCTTGAGAAACAGAGCTTTGCATGAGAATGGAAGTAGTAACTCTGTTCAGACACACAAATAGGTATCATTAAGAGAAACAATTTAAAAAATCCCTTCAAGAAAATTAGAGACACCAAGGGAGCATTTGATGCAAAGATGAGCACAATAAAGAATGGAAACAGTATGAAACAGCAGTCCATGGGGTCACAAAGAGTCAGACATGACTGAGCAACTGAACTGAACCAAACTGAACAGAAGCAGAAGACATTAAGAAGAAGTGGCAAAGAAACACAGAAGAATTGTACAAAAATGGTCTTAATAACCCGGATAACCATGATAATGTGATCACTCACCTAGAGCCATACATTCTGTAGTGTGAAGTCAAGTGGGCCTTAGGAAGCATTACTATGAACAAAGCTAATGGAGGTGATGGAATTCCAGCTGAGCTATTTCAAATCCTGAAAGATGATGCTGTGAAAGT
The DNA here is from genome assembly GCF_023091745.1 of Budorcas taxicolor. NCBI lineage: Eukaryota > Metazoa > Chordata > Mammalia > Artiodactyla > Bovidae > Budorcas > Budorcas taxicolor. Next base: position 114,328,622 of record NC_068935.1, on the reverse strand, counting down.
GCCACACTCAATATGCCAGCACATTTGGAATGCTCAGCAGTGGCCACAGGACTGGAAAAGGTCAGCTTTCATTCCGATCCCAAAGAAGGCCAATGCCAAAGAATGTTCAAACTACCACACAATTGCACTCATTTCACATGCTTGCAAGGTAATGCTCAAAATCCTTCAAGGTAGGCTTCAACAGTTCATGAACTGAGAACTTCCAGATATTCAAGCTGGATTTAGAAAAGGCAGAGGAACCAGAGATCAAATTGCCAACATCTGTTGGATCAGCAAAAAAGCAAGAGAATTCCAGAAAAACATCTACTTCTGCTTCATTGACTACACTAAAGCCTTTGACTGTGTGGATCACAACAAACTGGAAAATTCTGAAAGAGATGGGAATACCAGACCACTTTACCTGCCTCCTGAGAAACCTCTATGCAAATCAAGAAGCAACAGTTAGAACTGGACATGGAACAACAGAATGGTTCAAAATTGGGAAAGGAGTACATCAAGGGTGTATATTGTCACCTGGCTTATTTAATTTATATGCAGAGTACATCATGAACGATGCCACGCTGGATGAAGCTCAAGCTGGAATCAAGATTGCTGGGAGAAATTTCAGTAACCTCAGATATGCAGATGACACCACCCTTATGGCAGAAAGCAAAGAGGAACTAAAGAGGCTCTTAATGAAAGTGAAAGAGGAGAATGAAAAGCTGACTTAAAACTCAACATGCAAAAAGCTAAGATCATGACATCTGGTCTCATCACTTCATGGCAAATAGATGGGGAAAAAATGGAAATAGTGACAGACTATTTTTTGGAGTTCCAAAATCACTGTGGACAGTGACTGCAGCCATGTAATTAAAAGACGCTTGCTCCTTGGAAGAAAAGCTATGACAAACCTAGACAGCATTTTAAAAAGCAGAGACATCACTTTGCTGACAAAGGTCCAAATAGTTAAAGCTATGGCTTTTCCAGTAGTCATGTATGCATGTGAGAGTTGAATCAGAAAGAAGGCTGAGCGCTGAAGAATTGTTCCTTTTGAACTATAGTGGCAGAGAAGACTCTTGAGAGTCCCTTGGACAGCAAGGAGATCCAACCAATCAATCCTAAAGGAAATCAACCCTGAATATTCATTAGAAGGACTGATGTTGAAGCTAAAGCTTTAATACTTTCCTCACGTGATGTGAAGAGCTGACTCTTTGGAAATGACCCTGATGCTGAGAAAGATTGAGGGCAGGAGGAGAAGGAGGCGGCAGATGATGGTTGGATGGAATCATCAACCCAATGGACATGAATTTCAGCAAACTTGGGGAGATAGTGAAGGACAGGGAGGCCTGGCATGCTGTAGTCCATGGATTCACAAGGAGTCTGACATGACTGAGCAACTGAACAACAACTTCACAGAACAGATCTCTGCTCAAGTTGACTTTCTCTCCTGATTGTTTTGAGAAGCAGCTGGCAACTGTTTAATCTGTCTGTCTCTCTCCTACACACACACACAGTGATGCAGATAAATTATAAAAATGAAAAATGTATTTTCTACCTTATCAGGCTTCCTTGTAATCTGTGCTTTGAGAGGGTTCCTACCATCACATTGATAAAAAGCACAGTGATCTGTCATCACTGCTATAACCTGTACTTTGTCCTTTTAAGAAACTATGCAGAGGGACTTCCCTGTTGGTCCAGTGGTTAAGACTCTGTGCTTTCAATGCAAGGGGCTGGGGTTCAATTCCTGGTTGGGGAACGAAGATCCCACATGCCAAGTGGTGTGGCCAAAAAACAAGTAAGAAAGGAAGGAAGGAATTATGTGGAAATAATCCTCTCTTTGCAGTGATGGTCCCTTATATGGTTCTGAAGTATCATAAAATTCTCAATCTTTCTCAGTTCTCTTGGAACTCTCTCCAATCCCAGTTTGGCAAATACAAAAAGAGTGATTTCTTCAGACTGCAAGTGGGCCCATGTCAATCTCCTACCTGAAACCTTTCCCCAACTTAGAATCGCCCTTAAATGGGATTCCCACATCTTCAACATGGCCTTCATGGGAGATCCGGGCTGCCACTGCTCTGCCCTCATGATTTTCCCCCAAATCCTCACCCCAACACTACCCACTACATGTAGCTTAGCTTCAACAGCTCTGAAGTTACTGACTTCCTCCAAAGTTCCCTGACATTCTGTCACTCAGGTTCTTTCCTCTTTACCTGGAGTGCTTTTCTGTTTTTCCCTCCACCTTCTTTTATTCTTTGCATGAATTCCACTCTCTAATCCACAGTAAGCCCAACCCAGGCCTGAGTAGAGGTCCTCTGGGTGCCCCCATAGCACTTGGGTTACCCCCAGCACTGGAGCTCAAGGCTTGATAAGTAGTCAAAGACAAGGTGAGTGAAGATGATTGAAAAAGCCAGTCGTTTCTTACATGGGTGCAGGAGCCATTTACTAGGTGTGGCAGCACAAAGCCAATAGTTGAGAAAAAGGAGGAATTAGATAATAGCAAATCAGTTGATCTAGGAAGGTAGGAGGGTGACAAGAGAGAAAAATTCAGTTCCCAATGAGGGATTCAATTGACTTCTCTGCTAAAGAATGTCAGGCTGAGTTGCTAGCGACATGATCATTATTTATGATCCCCCAAATTTAGTAAAACTGTAATGGAAAATGAGATAATTTCTGGAGATTTCTATTTATGAGTTTCAGTCATTAACTCCTACCTAAAAGCTAAATCTTGTTCCCTTAAAACACAGATTGCGTAAATTATTGACATGTAAATTTTTGGACTCTGTAATATATGCTGATTCTCTTGGCATATGATATTAATCATCACACTATGTAGTATTTTGAGATTTACTGTTGAATTTATGACTACCTTGACACTGTAACAGGTAGTTGAGTTACATAAAAGCCAGTGCTCTTAGAAAAATGTAAAAGCAAAGAATACTGGATTTAAAAGTTGTTCTGAACCATTGGATTGACATTTCCCATAGAAATCTATGGTTTCTAATCAGTAAGATTGACAATCAATTATCCATTGTATAAGGTAAATTATTCTCTCAGGGAGGGGGGTTGCATATTAAAATATTAACAAAATACTTATGTATCAAAATTAATAATAAAGGAGATCATTTAAAGCTCCATTTGCCTTATAAAAGTTTGTAGGCATTTTCTGAACTTGATTTATCTGGTCACTAATAATGATTATTGCATATAGAATCAAAGTCTCTAAGGAATCACTTACTCGGAAGACATTCAGACATAAAGAAGGATAAGATAAAAGGAAAGACTGTATCATGCCATCTTAAAAATATTAGAAGAGCAAGAATTCAGTTATGAACTAGTCTTACACAATGGACATAAGATAATAATATGAATTTTATCCAATAAAAATTTTCTTGTAGAACTTAGAGAATAAAGTTTACATACAGGTTGACCCATACCAGGACTTACAAAGAGTGCATCTGTAAGTGAATTATGCTTTTCTCTAGGTTTATAGGGTAGAATCACTGATAAGCCCAGTTTCAGGCAATGTTCACTATTGACTCATAGCTTAGCTCTTAGCCTTTAGGAACTCCTCCTTCTCTTCACCTTAAAGTCACAGATTTGTCAAAGTCCTCTCAAAGAATATTCTCAGGAATTTATGAAATGAATAAACTTGCCTTACTTAAGGTATCCTTAAGAGTTCCCCTGCTCCAGTCCATTCTGGAGTAGGTCCCTATAGGTCTCTCTGCCATCCCACATTTTCTAGCTCTACTTGGAGGCAGCAAGATCTTAAAACTATAATAGTACTGGAATATTTCAGTTCTCTAATGCTGCCTGAGGCTTGAGGAAATCAGGTGTTTGCAAAATCACGTTACTTGTCCAGAAATATGCCTCAGTTTCTGTTGGCATTAAATTCGCTCCCACTTTTCAGTCAGGGACTTCCACTTACCTTATTAAGTAATCAGTCTGTATTCATCATTACAGTGGCCTCTCTTGAGTAGTACACTGGAAGAAACTCATCTCCACAGTAGTATTATTGATTTTATGTATTATAAACAGCCCAAATATTTATTCTCAGGTGTTGTCCATTTGTATTTTAATAATGTGTTTTTTTACCTGAATGCGTGCTGGTTTCCTTAATTAAAATACTATTCTTCATATAGTACAAATATTTTAGTAACATTTGTAAGGAATCCTGTATTTTGCAGTTCCATTTCTTTCCCATCAAAACATTTGGTTCTCTTTCTCTTTCCCACATTCAGGACTGAGAAACATCTTCTAACTGCTTTATAAGATCTCATATTATCAACATTACGTACTTGTCTGATATAGCAGTAGTAAAAAACCTACCTGCCAATGCAAACCCAGGTTTGATCCCTGGGTCGGGAAGATCCCCTGGAGAAGGGCATGGCAACCCACTCCAGTATTCTTGCCTGGAGAATACTAAGGACAGAGGAGCCTGGTGGGCTACAGTCAGTAGGGTGGCAAAGAGTCGGACATGACTGAAGCAACTGAGCATGTGCTTTGAGAAGTGCACATCACCTCTGAAGTACCCTTCCCAATAATTCATAACCTCAATCTATTCATATGGAAACATGAGGCAAACTTAAATGAAAGTAAAGTTCTGTAGAATAACTGACCAGTGTTCTTCATAATCTGATAAGTAATTCACATTCCATTAAGCAAGCTGCCAAAAGCACACGTTCTGTTAATTTGACAGATATAAAATATGTGAAAAATATTGCTTTAGAGAGATGTTGCATTAAATCAATGAAGTGATTAAAGTTTTACGTGCCAGTTTGCCTAAAATAAGAGTGTATCAACAGTTTTACAACACGTTTCTATCACTTCTCTCCACAGGTGATTCAGCTAATCTCACCTGCAGAGCTTTCTTTGGGTACAGCGGAGATGTCAGTCCTTTAATTTACTGGATGAAAGGAGAGAAGTTTATTGAAGATCTGGATGAAAATCGAGTTTGGGAAAGTGACATTAGGTAAAGTAATTTGTCTCTTTTAACTTGTTCAGTCAGGATTCACATTTGCTGTGTTAGTGAATAGAAAGTGAGCTAAAAAAGAAGGGGGTTGGGGGTGTTTTACTATCATACTAAAAATGTTACAACATTTAATGGCAAGGAGGAAAAATATCCTTGAGGGAGTGACTATGAAATTGTAAAACCTGAGTGCCATTTGCAAAGAATTTAAGAGAAATAAAAGGTAATTTTCCACTAAGGAAAAAACTGAATGTGAGATTACCAAAATAGCATCAAATATGGAAAATGTGGTATTCTACCTTTAGTTGATAAGAGCTCTTTTTTTTTAATTGTTGAGAGGAAATATTGGGTGGCCAAAAAGTTTGTTTGGGTTTTTCTATACCATTTTCTGGAAAAACACAAAGGAACTTTTTGGCCAACCCAGTGTTAACAGGTTTTTAGGATTCAACATCATGTGTTTTAGGATTCAAACATCGTCTCTGTCACTTCCTTTTATATATTGCTACATATTTGAGGCATCGTGTAGACTATAAAACACTTGATAGAAATGGTAATACAAAACATGCTTTTATTACCTTTGTTAGGCTAACTTTAAGGTCTAAATATTAATATAGTGGAATAATAGCAAATAATCATAAAAATATACTTATTTTGAGGGCATAATGCTTATGCCTCTTCTTTTTTAAAAAATAACATATTTGTTTGCTTACTTTTAAATATTGAGGTATTCAGTTATGACTAAAAGTACACTTATATACAGGTACTCATTTTTATTCATAATGTAAATAAGCAAATATATTAATTAATAAATTATAAGTGAATCAAAATGAAGGTCATTTGTAAACATTCTCCAATCTAAAGATCACCTCTTTTGGATATATTTGAGAATTTTAACCAAATTCTTCTTCTTAAATGTGAAGACTTTTAAAACGTGAGGAAAGGTATAAGAGAAAAAGGTTTTCAATAGAAAATAAAAACCTATAAAACTGTCACAGAGGGTTATTTCTACTGGAATTTTCTTCCTGGCAACAAATACCCAGGAATATAACATTGCAGTCAGGTTCTGAAATGCCCAGATGAGCAATTCTTCAATACATACTAAAATGTTCCTCTGCCATTTTTCATGTTTGAAACTTCACTATTATCTTATACTCATACACTCTGAAATGCTAAGGTTATAGGACAATAAACCTCCTAACTTTACCCCTCTCTACTTTTGTGGGTGCTCAGGGAATGTTCTAGAAAGGTATTTTTTCCTTTAATTCTTCATGAGGAAGTATTGTGCAAGCATGAGTTACCAAAGGAGTGGGAGAGTAAAGGTGGAAACTTGGTGAGCATGGCAAGGGAGCCCTACTTTGAAGTTTTCCATTTGTTCTAAAAAGATTGTTAAAATCCTTGACAGTGAGGTTAGTGAGCATCTACCGTGAATTTTAAATGTCAGAATTAAATGCTTCATCAGGACATTTAGTCTATGGTTTTGTAATTTCATATTTCTTTAAAAATAGGAATTGATTTGTACCTTTTAAAAAAATGCCAGGCTAGAGGTTTCACCTGTAATGTCAAAATAGCTCAGAAATTTTCTATCCTTCCTTTCTTTAAAATTAACCTGATAGATAATTAGTCCTCCAGCCTAAGACATTAGAATTTCTTCTCCCACCCTTACATCATATTTCTTCTTAAAGGGAAAGCAATTTGTAAACTTTTCTTCAAGGTCTCTTTCACCTCTTTATTATGACAGTGTGATTGTCCTGCTAAGAGAGATAATTAACTGCAACTTCATTAGCATCTACAAAGACAAGCTTCCTTATTAGAAGTGAAGAAGAAAAGGGCATGATATAATTTAATTAAGATAGCATCAATCCATGACCAAATTTGAAGATAGATGCTGTAGGTTTTTTCATATCAGATTCATCTAAATTTTTTTCTTTCATGTGTGTGTATGTTTGTGTGGGTTTTTTTGGTTTCATTTTGCTTTATATTTTAGAATCCTCAAGGAGCATCTTGGGGAACAGGAAGTTTCCATCTCATTAATTGTGGACTCTGTAGAAGAAGGTGACTTGGGAAATTACTCCTGTTATGTTGAAAATGGAAATGGACGTCGTCATGCCAGTGTTCTCCTTCACAAACGGGGTGAGTGTAACCTTCTAAGTTTGAGTAGTTGACAACCTTTAATGAAAGTGAAATAATTGGAAGGTTAAAAAAAATTTTTTTTTTAACATAAATTTATCCCAAATAAAACAATTACATTAGCAGTAAGGCCATCAATGCAGATAGCACAGTGGATGGGTGACTAGGTCAGACACTGGAGTCAAATTTAGATTTTCAGATTCCTTTTTCTTCCCCTCCCTCAAGCTGTGCCATTAGGTATGCAGGATCTTAGTTCCCCAACCAGGGATCAAACCTGTGCCCCTACAATCAAAGTGGGGAGTCTTAACCACTGGATCACCAGGGAAGTCCCCCTTTCTCTGTTTTAATACCAGCTATATAATCTTGGGAATGATATCTAACTTCCTTAAGCTTCAGTTCCCTGATAATATGGAATGGGAAAAATAATGATATCAACTCTTAGTGGATTTTATGGACGAAAGAAAACACTAAGTGTGAAGAGCTTGGCACAGAGCCTATGCACAGGAAGTGTTTAGTTAAATGCTATTAATAATATTAGAAGTAAGCAAACCAATTAAAAATAACCAAGCGAGTTTTAAGTCAAAGATTATGCTCTTGATTGAAAGGTTGTTCCTTGAGTGTACAAATTACATCCAATGGATTCCCCATTTTACTTCATTTTTAATTTTTTCTGCCTTAGATAACTTTTACTTGTGTAATATCCTCCCATGATTAATAATAATTCACTAGTGAATTATTTTTCAATTATTTTTCATCATTAGCAATTTAAGTAAGGTATGTTTTGGTTGAGTATAACATCGGCTACAATAAATCTGATTCCACAGCAGCCCCAATACCTTACACACAGGGTTAAAATTTATATATAAATATCTATTGAATTGTTTGAAATTATAGACGATTGTAAAATTTGAGCCATGCCTTTTTGTTGGTGAAATTTTTTCATGTACGTTACAAGAGAAAAAAAATTGTTTTTCTACATTATGCTAAGTGAAAACATTCTCTTACTCAGCAAATTTACAGTGATTTTAATTTCAAAGCACATGTTTCATCTTAAACTCTTTGAGGTTGGAAAAGAAAGAGAATGCCAAAGACTTTATTGGACAACAGATTCCCTTTGAATAATGTTATTGAAAGCTATTAAAATAGACACCTCTGTTGTCAAGGTGACTATAATATTCAAATAGTTTACTTTTGGGGAGATGTTAATGGAGGGAAAAGATAAGCAGCAGCTAGTAAGCAGTCTGATTGTTTGTCAGTCAATGGAGGGACTTAGAGTAGAAATATTACACATATAAAAGGACAGAAATATTCCCAGGGTTGGAAGTAGCCTAGATGTTGTATAATTGAACTATTCCACAATATCTGCCCTAGTGATCTGTCAGCTTATACTGGATCACGTTCCTCCTCCAGGAAGCCAGTTCTATCTTTGGAAAAATGTAACAATTAGAAAACATTACTATTTCACTGTCTATCGACCCCATGACCCCGTTTTTAATCTCTCTTCCCCAAAATAGCCCTTCAAAAGTTTGATGACAGTCCCCATAATCCTTCTGGGCCTTCACTTCCATAGATTCAGCTTCTTTAGTTCCTTTTATTCATTCTTCTTTTATGTGGATAAAATACTTTCACCATTCTGATCACTCTTTTGAACTGAAGAGTCTAGTTACAGAGTCTGAATTATTCTTCAAGAAGGAAGGTAATAGAGAAAAGATAGAGGGCTCATCTAAAAATCTGTTGGCTTTAATGACATTTATTTCTTTTTAGGATAAAGTAGGAGTGACAGTTAAGTAGAGATCATAGGAAGAAGGAAGGAAGCTGGATCATTTCCAAGGAGGATACAACTATTAAAGCTCTTATCTAGCAGACAGGCACACAAGGGTCAGGAAGGGTGAAACACCACCAGGCTATTTTTAGCATGTGTGGCCTAAGGTTAAGTTGCCCATAGCTAAGAAAGCTTCCAGTACTACAAACATAAATGACTGAGGAATCAAGGAAATCGTTTGAAAAAACTTTTCCAATCCTGCCTGATTTCCTAAACATGAAGAAGAAAGTGGTGGGCAGTGTTAGAGCACTCTTCAATACTTACATCTTCCACAGTGTTTCTCAAATATGTATTTATGCCACCATCATTTTATCTTCAGTAAAATAAAAGCTAAAGCCAGAAAGTGTCCTTCAAGGTCATGTACTCCAAAAGCCCCTCTTAAAGTTAGTGTTCACCTTCCTTTTAAGGGAGCTGCAGCAAATGAGTCATCAATTCACAATGGTAGTCAGGCATCTCCTGCCCTGGAGAGGCTTATCAGCATGTGGAATGATCTATCCCAACCATCTGTGGGAAAAAACAACGGACTCTGGTTAACAGATGCCATAACTACAAGTTCCCCAGCCCTGAAAGGTTCAGAAGCTCAAGGAAGGCACAGCACATGGGAGCTGATCGTTTTGATCACAGGGTCCCTGCGAGAGTCAAATTGCTGTCATCCTAGCAAATGGTGTAATGACCAAGATGACTGACTGTATTGCTCAGAAGCCTAAAGCTCAGAGAAAAGCTGGAAGCTGTTACTGTGAATCATATGGTTCTGCTTGTTGACTTATAAATCCCATAACGATCTTACAGGCCTTCAAAGTCTTTCTTCTTAAAACTTGCATAGAGAGATATGTTAAAGCATTTGATGGATACAGATCTCATAAGTCAGTAATTATCCATTCTTCTGACAAGCAAACTTGCCAGGACGTACCTTTGCCAAAATAACTTAAAAGTTTTTTTTTCCCCCTCCACTGTTACCTTTAGTTCAGTATTGTTAACAAAATTAAATGATGTCAGAACCCTCCAATGGGTGTTGTGGATTCTTTGAGATATCACCACCTGTATCAGCTGAGTTGTCCTTGATGCCAAGACAATACTACAATAAATAGTACAGCTAGGATTGAGCTAGGCTAGATTCTGGGCCAGCCTTTTCTTTAAAAAAATCTAATTTCCACAAAAACTGGTTGAAAATTTACTAGGAAATTTGACTTTGGTTGAGAATATTCAGGGTTGTTGATTCCTACAGCTAGGGAAAGTGCTGGGACAGTTAGGGTCATGTCACATACTCTACCGAGAACTAGGTCATAGAATAAAACAATGGCCAATGGGCCACATTAGTTTATGACTGCCTTGCGCCCTTTTCCTCACTCTAGTTCCTGGCCTGAGAAGCTTGAGCGTTAGATCCTTGTCCCAAAAAGAACCAAAGCAAAGAGTAGATACATTTCCTACTGTGTTATCTCTTGTCTCCACCGTTGCCTGTTGAATTGAATTCCCTGTGTAAGTCTCTGAACCTTTTACCCAGATGCTTTTGCATAAGTCCCTAATCACTGCTCCCCAATTTGACCATGCATCCAACACTGACTTTCAGCTTCCCTCCAAAACCCCAATCTTTTATTTGCCCATCATTTGTATGTTTTCCATGTCTCTAACACAAGCAATTCTCCAGGCAGATAGCCAGCATCACTGTGCTCTGACTTTGGCCTAGCCACTCTTGCACTCACCAGGCCATCCTAAGTTTCTTTTTCATTCTCTGAGTTCCTTGTCCACACTCTGATTCTGGATGACTTCACAGTGTGGACGTGTTTACTCTCTGGAGCAAAGCAGTTTAATATTTAAGGGTGTGGACTCTGGAGTAAGGCTGTCTGTGCAAAACCCACTCTCTGCATACTAGCTGTGCTATCATGGACAATCCCCATACTCTCTGTGAGCCTCAAATTTCTCTTGTATAAAATGGGGAATAATGATAGTACTTTCCATATAGAACAGCTATGAGGAATAAACAGTACATATCAATATGTATTACAGTGTCTGACATGTTTATCACCATGTTAGCAGCTATTACATGATTTTTCTACTCCAACTATGTGATAATCTGGATAATTTAGGATGCAGCAATAACATGTCTCATTAAAAATTCCCTCACATCTAATTTATCTTTCATTAAAATGGTCAGCTTTAGCACTAGAAATTTTGCTCTGTTGATTCTATATTTTTCCTTATAATAGATTTACTTTAGTTTGAATGTGCTGTCCTATGGGAGATCTTCATTAATTTATTCATGCATTTAATGGCAATTATTAAGAACCTACTATGTGCCTGGCACTCATAAAATTAAATGATCAGGAAATCAGAACCAATATACTTTGAAATGCCATCATCTGCTTTTTAAACTACTTTGATATTAAGCATTTCTAATGTAGAATTGTGCTTCTAGGGGACGTTTGGCTTTGAAACTGTCACATAAAGGGAATGTTCCTTAACAGTCCTGTTGTGAATTGTTTAGATGTCTTGATTACAATAATATGGCAATTCATTGCATCATGAAGTAGTTTGGAAACTGGCAAAGTATCTGTCTCAGAGGCTAGCACTGGTTAATAATGATAAACATCTAGTTTTCCTCTATTCCTCCTCAAACCCATTTTAACTCTTGGATGCGAAGTCTCCTTCCCTTTCCCTCTCTCCCTCCCTCCGAAGAGTGTGTGTTAAATCACTTCAATCCTGTCCCACTCTTTGTGACCCCATGGACCGTACTGCCAGGCTCCTCTGTCCATGGGATTTCCCAGGCAAGAATACTGGAGTGGGTTGCTGTTTCCTCCTCCAGGGGATCTTCCTGACTCAGGGATCAAACCCACATTTTCTGCACTGGCAGGCAGTGTCTTTACCACTGAGCCACCTGGGAAGCTCAAATTTCAGCTCCTTACTACAGGAAATACTTGTTTTTAGAAGGTATGTGTATGTTAGTCCCTCAGTCAGTCGTGGCCAACTCTTTGCAACCCCATGGACTATACCACCAGGATCCTCTGTCAATGGAATTCTCCAGATAAGAATATTGGAGTGGGTAGCCATTCCCTTCTCCAAGGGATCTTCCCGACTCAAGGATCGAACCCAGGTCTCCTGCATTGTAGACAGATTCTTTACCATCTCAGCTACCAGGGAAGCCCCCCAAAGAGTGAAATCCATGGGAATTAGACTTACTCTCTAACTCCCTAGTCCTTGGAATATATTCAGTAACATAATTAACATGCACATCATTTAGGATGCATTGTTTTAAAGCCAGATGAATTTAGACCCAGTGGACTCCTTATCCCTTCTTATAATGGATCACTTTTGTAATATGTGCCACCATCCTTATTAGTATTTACCTCGTGCATTTATTTGCTGCAAGATACAGGGAGACAATAGAACTGTGTCAAGCTCTTTGGGGGCTCATCCTTTAACATCTTGGACCACTGATTTCAAAATATAGAAAAGCCAAACTTTGCCCAGACATCAAAACCTCCTACTTCTCTATACGGCTGCATCGTCCTAAAAAGACCATTAAAAGCTGAGTTGTTGTTCAGCAACTAATTCGTATCTAATTCTTTGTGACCCCATGAACTGCAGCACATCAGGCTTCCCAGTCCTTTGCTAGGCATACACAGAAGAGTCATTTTTTTGAGTTGTTGCTGTTGGGAAGGAAAAATAATTTTCCCTCTACCCTTCTAGGTTCTTGACTATATAAGATAGATTAATGGGAGAAAAGCAAACATAAATTTACTAACATATCTTCCTCCTAAATACATGTGGAATAGCCAGGAAAACTGAGTAACCCCCTGAAATGTCCCAAGCCAGCACCTTCAATACCATCTCCAGGAAAGACAAAAGAAGAGTTGGGGAGCATGGGAGGCCAGTTATGGGAGGTGACCAAAACAAGCACAGTAATGATGGGCATGGTTGTTATGCAGATTTAAGCCTCTGCCTTCTCCATTGATGAGTTTCTGGAGATTCAAAATCATCCTCTTCCTGGTACAGGAAGGGAAACACCCTTACAAGGGAAGATTTCTTTTATAACTGTAAAGATCTCTTACAAAGAGTAACTTCTACTGGAGTTTTAGAGCTTCTCCGGTGTCTGCTGTTTCTTAAAAATGATCAGCCTTAAATTATCTTTATAGCAAAGAGACATATTTTGAGAGGTCGTATGTTATCCTTCTTCTTTGCTTATGCAATACCAAAACATTAAAGACCTTTAGTTATGTCACTGCAGCATCTCCAAATGAGAGCCATCAAGTTTAACAGATTCTCTCTTTGGATAAGATCTGGCAGTCAAAGTTTTATTCTATCCTGTAACATTTTTCTTGCTTCTTTGCTCCTCAATTACATAAGACATGTAAGCTGACCCCAGTTCTTTTTTTTTCTTCTTGATAACTAACACCAAAGCAAAGAAACAAGCAAAAACTACATCGGAGCCTATTATGAATGCCAGGAGCCCAAATTGTCTAGTATTAGTGATTTTTGTGCTGCTGAATTTCTTGATATGGACATCCCAACGAGGTCATTTGACAGCCACCAAAATTACAGGCATGAAAACTAAACTTCTGAGCTATTTCCTCAAATATAGAATGTATGATTTAAGTGAAGTTAACGCCAAGTTATTTTTGCCTCAGCTACGAAATATCTTTTCAAAGGTCTGTCGATCCCAGTTTTTCCTGATCAGCTACAGCATGGATATTTGTTATAAAGTATAGTTTTGCCTTTCAGTCATTTTGATTATTCAGTTTTCCTAAATGTGAACTGGAATATCTAAGCAGCATCTTTGTTAGGAAAGAAAGGACCACTCTTAGTTGATGATTTGCATATTTCTCAAGTAACGAATAAAAAGGGAATGATCCTGGATAAAACCAGTCCTTCCATTTTTATTATTCCTGTTGAATTAATCATGTGGTTCAAAGCTCTTAGTATTTACTTTATATATGGACGTGGTCATTGGAGGGCTTCCCTAGTGACTCAAACGGTAAAGAATATGCCTGCAACGCAGGAGACCCAGGTTCGATCCCTGGGTTGGGAAGATTCCCAGGAGAAGGGAATGACTACCCACTCCAGTATTCTTGCCTGGAGAATTCCCATGGACAGAAGAGCCTGGCAGGCTACAGTCCATGGGGTCACAAAGAGTTGGATACGACCAAGCAACTAACACTTCACTTCCCTTCATAGTCATTGCAAGTCTTTATTTTGTTTGTTTTCCTAACTATACATTAAATTCTGAATAAAGATGTTTAACTTGTACTTCTCTCTTGTATCTTTAACTTGTACATCCTCACAGAAATGTGATGAATGGAATGGTTACCTTTCAGTAAGGAATCTCCAGATTGAACTTTTAAATGTTTCTTGAGGTGAGGAAGCCCAGCAAAAGACTTGCCATCATGCTTGCCTGTAATACCTATCGTTTTGGGCGAATTGCTCTCTTTTTGAGGTCCCCAAAATATCCTAAAATGTCTGCACCTGCAGGAAATGACCTTCTTTACTCACCTGGTAAGGCTGATGGGAACACTGTAAGCAAGGTGCCAGGCTGTTTTTCCAAGGGCTTTGTCAGCTCCACAAAGTCAACCTTAGTTCCTTAAAGCTGTCTGACAATATCTGAGTCTATACTTGTCTATCTGAAATAGGACATTCCAGTCAAAACCTTGGTAATATAACAAGTTTCCAGTTGCATCTTCTTCTAAGGAGAAGAAATTCTTATTTAACTTACATAAATATAACTATAATGGGCTTCCCTGGTTCTTAGGTGGTAAAGAATATGCCTGCCAATGCAGGAGACATGGATTCAGTCCCTGGGTTGGGAAGATCCCCTGGAGAAGGGAATGAAAATCCACTCCAGTATTCTGCCTGGAAAATCCTATGGACAGTACATGGCATTGCAAAGAGTCAGACATGACTAGCGACTAAACAAGAACAAAATATAACTATAATGCCCTGAAAATAAGAGTATTCACCATGAGTTTCTGAATTCTGGAGGGATCAGGCAGGGAGAAAAATATAAATGTTTCAGTTCTGCTTATAATGATATAATTTACTGAATTACTGTAAGTCATGGTATAAGATCAAAGGTTTTCTTATATCTGGAAAACAAAGATTAAAAAGGCAGTAATATTTCAGACAAAAGAGTCATGAAATTATAATCATATTCATCAGTTTGTTCAGTCCCATGTGATTAATTTTTGTTAATCTTGTCTTCTCTTAGCAGTTTTGTAAAGCCATTAGTTTTTCCATTAGAGTTCTATTTTTTCTTACCCAGTTCAGTGGTATCATCTGAAAATTATCAGAAACCTATGTTTGTCAAAAAGTCCTAAGGAGCTTCTTTACCAATTGAGCTAAAGAAGATCCTTAGAAAGGATCATTGCCCAGTCATTAATGTGACTGGTGATATAAGTAAAGCCCAAAGCTGTAAAGAACAATATTGCATAGGAAGCTGGAATGTTAGGTTCATGAATCAGGGTAAATTGGAAGTGGTCAAACAGGAGATGGCAAGAGTGAACACTGACATTTTAGGAATCAGTGAAGTAAAATGGACTGGAATGGGCGAATTTAACTCAGAAAACCATATATCTACTACTATGGACAAGGATACCTTAGAAGAAATGAAGTAGCCCCCATAGTCAACAAAAGAGTCCAAAATGCAGTTCTTCGGTGCAATCTCAAAAATGACAGAATGATCTCTGTTCATTTCTAAAGCAAACCATTCAATATCACAGTAATCCAAGTCTATGCTCCAATCGGTAATACTGAAGAAGCTGAAGTTGAATGGTTCTATGAAGACCTACAAGACCTTCTAGAACTAACACCCAAAAAAGATGTCCTTTTCATCATAGGGAACTGGGATGCACAAGTAGGAAGTCAAGAGATACCTGGAATAACAGGCAACTTTGGCCTTGGGGTACAAAATGAAGCAGGGCAAAGGCTAATAGAGTTTTGCCAAGAGAACGCACTGGTCATAAACACCCTCTTCCCACAACACAAGAGAAGACTCTGCATATTGACATCACCAGATGCATAATACAAAATCAGATTGATTATATTCTTTGCAGCCAAAGATGGAAAAGCTCTATACAGTCAGCAAAAACAAGACAGGGAGCTGACTGTGGTTCAGATCATGAACTCCTTATTGCCAAATTCAGACTTAAATTGAAGAAAGTAGGGAAAACCACTAGACCATTCAGGTATGACCTAAATATAATCCCTTACTATTATACAGTGTAAGTGACAAATAGATTCAAGGGATTAGATCTGATAGAGTGCCTGATGAACTATGGACAGAGGTTTGTGACATTGTATGGGAAGCAGGGATCAAGGCCATCCCCAAGAAAAATAAGTGCAAAAAGGCAAAATGGTTGTCTGAGGAGGCCTTACAAATAGCTGAGAAAAGAAGAGAAGCTAAAGGCAAAGGAGAAAAGGAAAGATGTACCCATTTGAATGCAGAATTCCAAAGAATAGCAAGGAGAGATAAGAAAACCTTCTTTAGCGATCAAGGAAAACAATAGAATGGGAAAGACTAGAGAGCTCGTCAAGAAACTTAGAGATACCAAGGGAACATTTCATGCAAAGATGGGCACAATAAAGGACAGAAATGGTATGGACCTAACAGAAACAGAAGATATTAAGAAGAGGTGGCAAGAATGCACGGAAGAACTATACAAAAAAGATCTACATGACCCAGATAACCACAATGGTGTGGTCATTCACCTAGAGCCAGACATCCTGGAATGCGAAGTCAAGAGGGCCTTAGGAAGCACCACTACGAACAAAGCTGGTGGAGGTGGTGGAATTCCAGCTGAGCTATTTCAAATCCTGAAAGATGATGCTGTGAAAGTGCTGCACTCAATATGCCAGCAAATCTGGAAAACTCAGCAGTGGCCACAGGGCTGAAAAAGGTCAGTTTTCATTCCAATCCCCAAGAAAGGCAATGCCAAAGAATGTTCAAGCTACCACACAATTGCACATACTAGTGCAATCTCATCTCACACGCTAGCAAAGTAATGCTCAAAATTCTCCGAGCCAGGCTTCAACAGTATGTAAACCATGAACTTCCAGATGTTCAAGCTAGATTTAGAAAAGGCAGAGGAGCCAGAGATCAAATTGCCAACATTTGTTGGATCATAAAAAATGCAAGAGTTCCAGAAAAACATCTACTTCTGATGTATGGACTATGCCAAAGCCTTTGACTGTGTGGATCACAAAAAACTGGAAAATTCTTCAAAAGATGGGAATACCAGACCTGCCTCCTGAGAAAATCTGTATGCAGGTCAAGATGCAACAGTTAGAACTGGACATGGAACAACAGACTGGTTCCAAATAGGAAAAGGAGTACATCAAGCCTGTATATTTTCACCTGGCTTATTTAACTTCTATGCAGAGTACATCATGCAAAATGCTGGACTAGATGAAGCACAAGCTGGAATCAAGATTGCCGGGAGAAATATCAATAACCTCAGATATGCAGATGACACCACCCTTATGGCAGAAAGCAAAGAGGAACTGAAGAGCTTCTTGATGAAAGTGAAAGAGGAGAGTGAAAAAGTTGGCTTTAAACTCAACATTCGGAAAACTAAGATCATGGAATCCGGTCCCATTACTTCATGGCAAATAGCTGGGGAAACAGTGGAAACAGTGAAAACTTTATTTTGGGGGGCTCCAAAATCACTGCAGGTGGTGACTGCAGCCATGAAATTAAAAGACGCTTGCTCCTTGGAAGAAAAGCTATCACCAACCTAGACAGCATATTGAAAAGCAGAGACATTACTTTGCCAACAAAGGTCCATCTAGTCAAAGCTATGGTTTTTCTTGTAGTCATGTATGGATGTGAAAGTTGGACTATAAAGGAAGCTGAGTGCTGAAGAATTGATGCTTTTGAACTGTGGTGCTGGAGAAGACTCTTGAGAGTCCCTTGGACTTTAAGGAGATCCAACCTGTCCATCCTAAAGGAAATTAGCCCTGAATATTCATTGGAAGGACTGATGCTGAAGCTGAATCTCCAATATTTGGCCACTTGATGCAAAGAACTGACTCCTTGGATAAGACCCTGATGCTGGGAAAGATTGAAGGCAGGAGGAGAAGGGGACGACAGAGGATGAGGTGGTTTGATGGCATCACCGTCTTGATGGACGTCAGTTTGAGCAAGCTCCGAGAGTTAGTAATAGACAGGGAAGCCTGGCATGCTGCAGTCCATGGAGTCGCAAAGAATCGGACACGACCGAGCACCTGAACTGAACTGTAGGATCTTCTTGCAGTTGACGTTGAAGTTTTGCTTTGTTTGCAAAAGCATCAGAGTAACACTGTAATTTCCTGTAAATGACAAAAGACTTAAAATGGCATGGTTAAAGATCTGAGTCATTAAAATATAATTGAAGACGAAATTTGGTTATTTCTGTGACACATAAAATTTTAAAATAATAACTAGAATTATGACTAATAACATTGTACAAGGACATATCTGAATTTTACAAATTTTATAAATTTCTAGAGCACTTATAATAACGTTTCCCCATATAATATAACCTAAGAACATTTATCATCACTTATTTGACAATGCTTCCCATGAAATTTAGCCTACTCAATAAGCCTAATTATTTTCATATCTGTCTTTTATTAGGAGAGAAAGCGAATATTTTGCTGTATTCCAGGGGCGTTTGGAAAGCCCCCAAATTATTTCCAGGTCAATAAGATTTCATTTGAATTTGATTTGAGGGAAGTTTGTCAAAAATTTCAAAAAATTTTAAAACACTTTTTCAAACAGAGTCATAGGTCACTGTGACGCTATAGTTAGTTAGCTATTTAATCAAAATGACAAAGATTTCACAGGCAAATACAGAAAGTTAGATAGTTAGCTTTGTAAATATTGAACAATCTCAGTTTTTTTCCTAAATAGTCAAAGATCTGATGAAGATAAAAGATTGCATTTTTATTTTTATAGATAGATGGCATTAATGACAAAGAAAATCTTTGTTTACCACTGCTTATTGAAAGAAAAAAGCGAAGGAGGCAGCAGAGCATGAGATGGTTAGATAACATCACTGACTCAATGGACATGAATTTGAGCAAACTCTGGGAGATAATGGAGGACAGAGGAGAATGGCATGCTGCAGTCCATGGGGTCCCAAAGAGTCAGACATGACTTAGCAACTAAACAACAACAACATAGGTAGGCAGTGTACCTTTGATGCTGAAATTCATTCACATAATTAACTTTATTCCAATCTTAGCCAGGTTGATCACACATAAAATTCTTTTCCCAAGATCCCTTCTTCAGAAAATTTCAACAAATTTCTCTGTCCAGTTTAGTCTGTCCCTTGATCTCCTTTCTGTTTTGAAATAGTCAAGTGTAGGACAAAAATTGCTCTTATTTCTCCAACAAAAATGCATCACCATACCTCATGCCTTTTCTTACCCAAAAATACATTTTCATTTCCTTGCACATATCATTTCCCTTATTATCTCTGGCGCTCTTAATCATATTAACCATATATTAATTAGAAACCTTAATTTCTAGTGGAAATAAATACACAATTGTGAACTACATTAGGATTTTGTGGTGTAAAGAATTTAGAAATACCTTTTATAATTTCTAGACATATGTGCCCTTTTAAGTAGTGCAGCCTTTCAGTGTGGAATGAGATCTGGTGACTAAAAACCTGAAATTCATCTTTCAGTTCAGTTCAGTTCAGTTCAGTCGCTCAGTCGTGTCTGACTCTTTGCCACCCCATGAATCGCAGCACACCAGGCCTCCCTGTCCATCACCATCTCCCGGAGTTCACTCAGACTCACGTCCATCGAGTCCGTGATGCCATCCAGCCATCTCATCCTGGGTCGTCCGTTTCTCCTTCTGTCCCCAATCTCTCCCAGCATCAGAGTCTTTTCCAATGAGTCAGCTCTTCGCATGAGGTGTCCAAAGTACTGGAGCTTCAGCTTTAGCATCGTTCCTTCCAAAGAAATCCCAGGGCTGATCTCCTTCAGAATGGACTGGCTGGATCTCCTTGCAGTCCAAGGGACCCTCAAGAGTCTTCTCCAACACCACAGTTCAAAATCATCAATTCTTTGGCGCTTAGCTTTCTTCACGGTCCAACTCTCACATCCATACATGACCACAGGAAAAACCATAGCCTTGACTAGACGGACCTTAGTCGGCAAAGTAATGTCTCTGCTTTTGAATATGCTATCTAGGTTGGTCATAACTTTTCTTCTAAGGAGTAAGCGTCTCTTAATTTCATGGCTGCATTCACCATCTGCAGTGATTTTGGAGCCCCCCAAAATAAAGTCTGACACTGTTTCCACTGTTTCCCCATCTATTTCCCATGAAGTGATGGGACCAGATGCCATGATCTTCGTTTCTGAATGTTGAGCTTTAAGCCAACTTTTTCACTCTCCTCTTTCACTTTCATCAAGAGGCTTTTTAGCTCCTCTTCACTTTCTGCCATAATGGTGGTGTCATCTGCATATCTGAGGTTATTGATATTCCTCCTGGCAATCTTGATTCCAGCTTGTGTTTCTTCTAGTCCAGTGTTTCTCATGATGTACTCTGCATATTCTGTCTGTATTAGGAAGTCAGAAGTAGATGAAACAATGTATTAATATTTTATTATTTTATCTTGTTCAGAAATGATCTAGATATTTAATGAATTTCCCTCATTTAATTTGAGATAGCAAAACCCTAAGGATTTAATTTCCCAAAACGATTTGGGAAACTATTTAACAATCAGAAAACAATCATTTTTTGAAAGTTTACCTAAAAGTGTTTATCTCATTTGCATCTCTTTAATACATTTGTCTTTAATAATCACACTAAGATTACCCCTGAAGGTTTTATGAGACATTAAAGCAGTTAACTCTTTTAAGTTATTTTTCTTGTTGACAAATTTTATAACAGAGGTAGCATGAACTTATTTGACTTTTAGTAAACCTAGATAGAATAAAAGTATTACACTGAATGCTGACAAATCTAAAGATATACCTGTTTGAATTAAATCAGTAATTTTAAATTTGCTTTTATTGACTAAAGATGAATCTTAGATCACATGAACTTGAGGAACATTTAATTCCTATTATATTTAGAAATAATTTATATAAGTGCTTACTAAAGTAACACTAAGTAAATAGAGCTTTTTTACAAATTGATTATGGTATTGCCATCTAGAGGTATAAAAATACCCTGTCTATAATGTACATACCAGGGAGAATATCCCCACTGGTCAAAAAGTCAAGCTGTCAGGACATAGAACAAATGACACAATACATGAGGCAAAGAACAGGTTACCATCTTTAGGAGGAAAAGGATCAATAAAGCCAAGAATACTCTGCTGAATTTACCAGAGTTTCTAAGTCCAAGAAACTAACTCCACAAATATTTTCTCTTGCTAAGCTAATTTTATAAAAGAGAAAAAGAACTCTTACCACTCTCGTTTCCAACAGACCCACAGGCAGATGTCTGGGAGACCAAATGACATGGTAAGAACTCTTACCTTTGGCCAGTTTTGGACAATTATTGAAGAATTTCTTAGCTACAGTATCCTCGGACTTAGTAGTGTCCAGCTAGTCAAGTTGAATCCTGCCTGCTACACCAACTGTCAGGGAGGAAGAATTTTTTTCTGTACCTATCTAAGTTCTTTTATCTGAGTTAAACTAACATGAGACAGATCAATAGGAGAAAATGTAAGCAAAAGTTTAATAACATGTATGGGCTTCCCTGGTGGCTAGATGGTAAAGAATCTGCCTGCAATGCAGGAGATACGGGTTTGATCCCTGAGTCAGGAAGATCCCCTGGAGAAGGGAATGGCTACCCACTCCAGTATTCTTGCCTGGAGAATTCCATGAATGGAGGAGCCTGGGGGGCTACAGTCCTTGGGGTCACAAAGAGTCGGACACAACTGAGCAACTAACACTTTCACTTTTTTTCACTTCATACATCAGAGAAACCCAGGAGAACTGAGTAACTCACCAAAATGACTGAAATCCTCACTTAAATACCATCTTCAGCTAAAGATAAACAAGGATATTGAGGGTAGTGGTTTGGAACCTAAAAGGATAGGAAGGCAATTCATGTGGAATTGGAAAGGCAAATGTTTGCTGGGCCAGGCATAGACTGTGGGACACGGAGTGGACTCTGATCTCTAAGCCCTGCTAGGTTCCCCTCGCCACACCTGGCCCTTGTTCTTTGCAGATGTCTCTGCTGATAGCTCTCTTCTGGGAACAGGACCTTTACTGAAATTATTGGGTTACCCAAAAAGTTTGTTCAAGTTTGTCCATAAGATGGCACAGAACACCTGAACGAACTTTTTGGCCACCCCAGTATTTTGGGCAACTAAGCTGGAGGAAACAAGAAAAACTTCCTGAGTTTCTTTTTCTTTAAAATAATCAGACTAAGTTAATCGTCATACCAAAGAGACACTTTTGGGGGTAGCAAAATTTGCTCCCCTATACCACTCTGGGAGAGTTAACTAGAAGTCCCCAGAGCAATGCTTTACAATCTTCTGCCGTTGCTGTTATCACAATCTTTACAGTTCATAGAAATCACCTAGGAAGTTTGTTTAAAAGTGATTTTTCATGTTCTTATTATTTCCTTAGTCTAAGGTGAACTCAAGATTTGAATTTTGAATGGATTTTTTATTGGTGCTAATGCTGCTGGTCTGTGGATCACATTCGGCATGCCAAGGTCTTTGCCTAGACAATAGGTCCTCTAACAAACTTGGTAGAATCTAATAGGTGAAAAGCAACTAACTCTCTTGAGTTCACTGTTTCCATGACAGAGGAATGAAAGAGGGGTAGAGCCAGTCAGTGGGATGAATTCTATTGCCCCATTCTTTTTACATGATCAACACCTTTGAACCTAGTTGAACATTTATTTTGTACATTGCCCTCACATCCCCTCTTAATGAGGTTACTTGCCTCGTGTATTCAATGAAATTGTGCTTTATAGAACACATTTGCTACTCAGGGCAATATCTGAGAGAACACTCTTCAGCTATTAAATAATTACCCTCTTACAGGAAGAGGGCCTTTATTCTTGGACACAGTTCCTACATATCCCTTTTGAAAATGGAAATCCACTTAAGAATGTCTCAACAACCTATATATGGGTATATACATGTATTTCAGCCTATGCAAATAGGCTATATACAGAGTTCAGTCTGTGAAAATAGCAATTACCAAGGAGAAACAAGCTCTATGATGGGCAGTAAATACTGCTGATTTCCTGTTTTAAACAGCCAAATCTCAACTGTGTGTTGTAAGGAAGAGCAGACAGTGTGAAAACTGAACCTCCATGGTCAATGATATGATTACAAAACAGGCAAAGAAGAAATAACCCAGTAAAAGAATCTGGATAAACAGACCTGCATGTTTGGAAGTTCAAATCATTTTTTATAGGCATCTGTCTAACATCTAAAGAGGCTGTAAAAACACAGACCTACAGTGAGAGCAGAGGGAATCCACTGGAACTGGGATCTTTGTCTTGGAAAGCAACACACTAGCAGTTTCAACAATAATTAAACTTAATTCAGTTTAAGATATTTGCAAGAAGCCACAGATAGCATGAGGCACACACATTGCCCAATTTCACATATATGATCAGAGATCGCAAACAGAATACCATCTCTGTGGCCACTACCCACCGACACACCACTCTCTTCACTTCTCAGAACTACCTTCATGTTCTCATCATTTCTAGGTCAAAATAACCAAGTAACTGACAATTTCTCATATCCTGCTCAAAATCTCACTTCACCGCTAAAAATGATTCATATATTCATATAATGCTATTGCATGAGAAAGCAATAAATCATTCCCATTCACTAAATATGTGCTAAGTGCCAGCTCTGGGCAAGGCACTGGGTTAGTTGTCCTTAGTAGTTGAGTCACTGCTGCAGGAAGAAGGTCGATCACCATCCTGGGCATTAAAGCAGCATTGTTGGGGAGAGGGAGATGGCTGTACCTATTTATAGCTGTGAATTCTTGCGCTCAGTTGAGAAATGGCACAACTGGGTCAAAAATGCAAGGTATAACTTTTAATAAGCAGTTCCCTGTATATCGAACTTTGACAACCAGGTCAGTAAAGTGAGAAATTAGACTTGACACATTAAAAAATGCTAACTGTTCTCTCAGGTCATATAGTAGGAAAAAAAATGTGTTGATTTCCAATAAATTACCATGGTAACTTGTATTCAATTTTAGTGTTGCGAATTGCATTTGCCATCTGTAAGAAATATGTTAGCTATTTGTCTCTACTTTTAGGGCACATGTGCTATTTTTAGCATGTGTTCTGTGAGGAATGATATAGCCGGAGGTTGATTTCTCTAAATTACAATCGGACATTTAAATGCTATTAAAATAGATTTTGTTTGTACTTGACCAAAAGAAATCCAGTGGTATACTTAAGAAAGCACAAAATGGTCATTTTAAAAATCACCCAAAAGTCATGACGATGAATTAGACTTTGATATGAATGAAGATTGACTGAAAAATTGTGAACTGTGATGGAAAAACTGTTACTTGAGAGTGTTTTGTTTTTGACTCTTGTATGACCTAGAGCAAGTCTCTTCATGTCATTGTTCTTCATTTTATCATTTACCTAATTGTCTTTAAACCACAGTGCAGTAATCTTGTAAGAACATATTCAACCCTGGGTGACTAATAGTATATATTAGCCAATTCATCAGATTTTGCAGGTTCTCAGAGTTTTGTATCATTGTACCTCAATTTTCAAATCTTGAAAGTGGAATGGAACAGTTGCTCTTCCCAGGACTTTGGTTACAGTTTTAACTGTTTGTAAGGTTGATTCACATATTTAGATGACAAGTTTCTCTAATGGCAGAATAGAAATTAGAATTCCTTAAGATATGTGACTGCAGTTCAAAGTACTGACTAGTAACGGTGACCAAATTCACGGAAACTAAAATGGAAGAGGCCATTATCAAAACCTGAGGAATGATACTTAAATTACTTGACTTGAATCAGTTTGGAATTCTAATTCTAGTATGAAATATAAAATGAATATGACTTGAAAACTCATTTATACTATTTCACCATTTCTGGATAATGACTCACAACTGCTCGGGTGCATTTCTAATTCTCCCCAAGTGAACAAGTGTGTCTATATTTTCTAAATATATCACTATTTAAAGTAGCTAAAAGGAATACATTAAAGATGTCACAACAAAATTCCATACTGGCTGTCTTCCTGGGCAAACTAATATCAGTGGCAACTCAATAGTACCATAAAAGTTGACAATATTAGAATATATTTTCAACTTGCCATGTGGCATTCGGGATCTTCCTCCTTCAACCAGAGATCAAACCCACACCCCCTGCAGCGGAAGCACAGAGTCTTCACCACTGGACCACCAGGAAAGTCCCTCAAGTTTTAACTATTCACAAACCAGGTTAGTTTGCTTTTCAGTAAAACAATGCAATTAGATTAAATGTAACTTGAAATCCATATTTTCTCTAAAATTGGATTATGTTTTAATCTACTTTTTCAAGGAATATTTGTAAACTGTTGCAAAAAAATGATTATTTTGTATACAGAGAAAAGCTCCATGGTAGAGTTAAATAATTCCTGCTTGACTTGCCTTCCTGAATCAAGCATCTATAAATAATGATTGGGTTGATAGGTGAATGAAAAATTAATTAGGATAAAGAGTTTACCATGAGGACCCTCAGCAAAACACAGATTATAAACCACCATGGACAACTCTATTCCAAAGTGTCCAGAGTAAAAGGCAAAATATAAGCTTTTTTGAAGTATAAACATTTAAAGCTATAGGTCACTTGCCTCTGTTAAGTTCACTCGACATCTAACACATTAGAAAGAGATTCATTAAAAAATTGTAACAGCAATAGTAATAGTGGTCATCTCAGGGTGGTCTGATTCCATGTGACCTTTAATTTCTTTCTCTTATTGTTATATGATTTTCAATTTTCTTACAATAAGCATATTTTATAGTCTGGAAAAAAGGTGAGGAAAAAAATCTATTGCTACAGTCTGGAGTATTCAAAATGCTTATAGGAAACCTACCATTGATCTGTTTTCTATAATATCAAATTATTTCCACATTTTGAAAGTATATTAAAGTCTGTTTCCTTGAATGTACTCTTGCTTCTCCTTTGTATCTGTCTATATTAGAAAACATTGCATATTGGGGGACACCTTGACCTCTGCATTTTCTCAAACAGCTGCTAATTTTCATACACCAAAAACCAGTACATAGAGTGAGACAATAAGATAAGGCCTTACACTGTGTGAAGCAAGGCAGTGTTATTGCTGTTTTGGTAAAAGAGAATTCATTATGGAAGATGGGCTTTTCATATATCCTGACAACACAAGCCACTAAAAGATATAAGAAACCCACCTTATTCTCAACTTTGTCGTAGCTTAAGGAGCCTTAAGAGGAATCAAGGAATGGTAGGTCCTGCTATTGGTAGTTCCCAAGGCATGTCTATTCCTTCATAGAATGTTGATGGGAGGAAAAAAAATACTTAAATATTGATAAATTCTTGATTAGCATCTCTTTACAAAATGAGAGAGGGAAAGCAAACTTACCACTATTTTCTTCAGCATTTTTATGTTTTCAGAAAACAGAGTGGTCAAAAAAGATTCAACAGGGATAAGAAATGGATTTTTCTGTTACTTCCATTGAGGGAAATGACCAAGCATGTGGTTTTATTTTTTTTTTTTACCTTAATAGTCTCTAGCTCTGTTGAATCACCAAGATTTTGAATGAAATTTGTCTTGTGAGAGAGTCAGCTTTTGCCAAACACATTTTATTGTAATGCTTTCAATAATTAAGAAATATGTTAAAAATCCTCAAACAGAAATCCTAAAGGGAAAAAGTTGTAATAACAACATAGAATTCTGAAGTTTATCAAAACATCCCATCTTGTCTATTGCAGTGCAATTCGTTTCTACATGTGTAATATATTTTATAAATCTATTCTTAACAACTCAATATACTGAATATACTGATAAGAAAGCCTTCTTCAGCGATCAATGCAAAGAAATAGAGGAAAACAACAGAATCAGAAAGACTAGAGATCTCTTCAAGAAAATTAGAGATACCAAGGGAACATTTCATGCAAAGATGGGCTCAATAAAGGACAGAAATGGTATGGACCTAACAGAAGCAGAAGATATTAAGAAGAGGTGGCAAGAATACACGGAAGAACTGTACAAAAAAGATCTTCATGACCCAGATAATGATGATAATGTGATCACTAATCTAGAGCCAGACATCTTGGAATGTGAAGTCAAGTGGGCCTTTGAAAGCATCACTACAAACAAAGCTAGTGGAGGTGATGGAATTCCAGTGGAGCTATTTCAAATCCTGAAAGATGATGCTGTGAAAGTGCTGAACTCAATATGCCAGCAAATTTGGAAAACTCAGCAGTGGCCACAGGACTGGAAAAGGTCAGTTTTCATTCCCATTCCAAAGAAAGGCAATGCCAAAGAATGCTCAAACTACCGCACAATTGCACTCATCTCACATGCTAGTAAAGTAATGCTCAAAATTCTCCAAGCCAGGCTTCAGCAATACGTGAACCATGAACTTCCTGATGTTCAAGCTGGTTTTAGAAAAGGCAGAGGAACGAGAGACCAAATTGCCAACATCCGCTGGATCATGGAAAAAGCAGGAGAGTTCCAGAAAGACATCCATTTCTGCTTTATTGACTATGCCAAAGGCTTTGACTGTGTGGATCACAATAAACTGTGGACAATTCTGAAAGAGATGGGAATACCAGACCACCTAACCTGCCTCTTGAGAAATCTGTATGCAGGTCAGGAAGCAACAGTTAGAACTGGACATGGAACAACAGACTGGCTCCAAATAAGAAAAGGAGTCCGTCAAGGCTGTATATTGTCACCCTGCTTATTTAACTTCTATGCAGAGTACATCACGAGAAACGCTGGACTGAAGAAACACAAGCTGGAATCAAGATTGCTGGGAGAAATATCAAGAACCTCAGATATGCAGATGACACCACCCTTATGGCAGAAAGTGAAGAGGATCTAAAAAGCCTCTTGATGAAAGTGAAAGAGGAGAGTGAAAAAGTTGGCTTAAAGCTCAACATTCAGAAAACGAAGATCATGGCATCTGGTCCCATCACTTCATGGGAAATAGATGGGGAAACAGTAGAAACAGTGTCAGACTTTATTTTGGGGGGCTCCAAAATCACTGCAGATGGTGACCGCAGCCATGAAATTAAAAGACGCTTACTCCTTAGAAGAAAAGTTATGACCAACCTAGATAGCATATTCAAAAGCAGAGACATTACTTTGCCGACTAAGGTCCGTCTAGTCAAGGCTATGGTTTTTCCTGTGGTCATGTGTGGATGTGAGAGTTGGACTGTGAAGAAGGCTGAGCGCCGAAGAATTGATGCTTTTGAACTGTGGTGTTGGAGAAGACTCTTGAGAGTCCCTTGGGCTGCAAGGAGATCCAACCAGTCTATTCTGAAGGAGATCAGCCCTGGGATTTCTTTGGAAGGAATGATGCTAAAGCTGAAGCTCCAGTACTTTGGACACCTCATGCGAAGAGCTGACTCATTGGAAAAGACTCTGATGCTGGGAGAGATTGGGGGCAGGAGGAGAAGGGGACGACCCAGGATGAGATGGCTGGATGGCATCACTGACTCGATGGACGTGAGTCTGAGTGAACTCCGGGAGTTGGTGATGGACAGGAGGCCTGGTGTGCTGCGATTCATGGGGTCACAAAGAGTCAGACACGACTGAGCGACTGAACTGAACTGAACTGAACTGAAGTGCAAATCAGCATACAGGTTTTTTTTAGAAGTGCTCAGTGTTTCTGTCAAAAACATGGTTCTTTCTATTGGTTATGTAAACAGTCCAGATGTTCTGGGTTCTTTGGCCAATCCGAAGCAATCCCAGTGGAAGACAAAATTCTTCTAAATGTGACCATATATCCTCTGGTGGAGGGTTGCGTCCAGAATAAATACTGCAGCCCTTAACACAAAGGAGTAAATGGCAATGCCACCTTCACTCTGACAGTTTTCTCTCCAGAGATGTTTTATAACACTCCATCTGTGACTGTCTATTTGTATGACATGTTGAAAGGAAATTCATAGTGGAAGTAAAGCAAATACTTTTTCTTCTCAGAGATTTTCTTTTAGGCATCAGTGAAGTTTGACACCTTGATGTACAATGGCTGTGTCTTTTCTAAGCTGGTCACATGAGGCCCATTTTGTTGTTCAATATAGCAGAGTCTTCTTTTGTCTAGTTTCTCCCCATCATGCTAAGTCCTACACAATCTAAAGTGAAGGGGGCCCCATCTGAATATTTGGTATGTTTCTGTGTGTGCAAATACATGGTGGTCTGTGCACAGCCCACCTTACGGTCTCTGGATTAACCTGTTTCAAACAGTGCTTTTAGAATCCAAAGGGGAAATGTTTTCAGTGATAAAGCTCTGTCTGTATAAGTAAGACCACATGGTACATTTTGAAAATATATGTCAATTTTCCACTGGGGAGAATCTTTGTCCTATTTTTATGACCTAATTTTAAGAAACCTGACTTAACTGACACCATGAATCCTTCAAACAAATATTTATTTTCAAGATACATGCTAGTTGCTTGGAAAAGGAAAAAAAAAAAGATAAATGATACATACCAGCTGAGAAATCAGAGCATAAATTTGCTGACCATCACCCATCATACCATATACTTGCTTTCCCTGTTCTCCACACTCAACCTTGCCAAACTCGTTTGCAGCCTCTGTCCTGCAGTGTGCCATACAGCATCTGATCTCTGTCTCTAAAATCCCCCAACAGAAACACAACATGCATACACAAAGCACCCTGAGTGAGATGTTCATCTGGTCCTTGATTATTATTCTTACAGTAGAGCATTTCTTACCCCTATATAAAAGGCCTAGCAGAGTGACACTTAGGTGCACAATAAAGATTAGCTTTTTTTATTTTTTAAATATTTTTTAATTTTTTAAAAATATTTCCGTGTATGCCTGACTCTGCAACTACACATCAGCTCCTTCAAGGCAAGGAGTATATTCCATCCATCATTTGATCACTAGAACTCAACACACTATGCCTGGTACATTTAAAGCACTTAAAGAACAAAAAGAAAGTGAATGAAGGAGTGAGTGAAAAGACAAAAATGATTAATAAGTAATATGATAATATCAAAGATGTAAAACAATACAAGATTGATTCCTAAATGCCAAGTGAATTCAAACTCTCCTAGTTCTTTAAGTCTACAAAGACTATGTATATTATCATTGGGTTTATAGATGGAAAAATCATTTTAAATCTGTACTATGAAGTTAGCCATTTTTTTATAAAATGAAGTTTTATCAAGTTAATAGACTGTGTATTAATAATTATATATCAGTTGC
The DNA here is from genome assembly GCF_023091745.1 of Budorcas taxicolor. Classification (NCBI taxonomy): domain Eukaryota; kingdom Metazoa; phylum Chordata; class Mammalia; order Artiodactyla; family Bovidae; genus Budorcas; species Budorcas taxicolor. The sequence continues at coordinate 114,298,370 of NC_068935.1, read as the reverse complement.
TTGAATCTCATGACACATTGTCTGGAAAAGTGGCTCACAGAGATATTATTCTAATTTTAGAGTGGAATACAAAAAAACTAACTTTTCATTCGAAAACTGTACTTTTTCTTAGTCATTCAGTCATCCACTTATTCAACAAATATACTGAGTTTCTTCTATGTGTCAGGTTGATTTCAAGGCACTTGATAGTATCAGTAAAAAAAAATATGGACAAAATAGACAAAAAAAACTTGCCCTGATGGAATTTAAATTCCAATGGGAGGAGATAGACAATAGATAATAAATATAATAATTAGAAAATTAAATATTATATCCTATAATGATAAATGCTATAGTGAAAGTCTTTTAGTTTGTAAAAAAGAAACCTACAGACATTCCAGAAGAGCTGTAAGAATAATACAATAAACTTCCATATAGCCTCTTCAACTAGATTCACCTATTATTAACATTTTGCCACACTTGCCTTATATCTCTTCATCTAGACAGGTTAGGTAAGATAAATCTACGCAATGTATATAAACACATATTTCTGAATCATATGAGAGTAAATTGCAGACATCATGATTAAATTTTTCAACATGAATCTTCTAAAAACAAGGAAATTTTCTTACAACATCAGAGTATATTTATCAAATTTAGGAAAATTGAAAATTGATAGACTGCTATTATCTAATATATAGTTTATATTCACATTTCAAAGGGTATTCCCATAATATTCTTATACCATGTTTTCCATCCAGAATTATGCAATTCATTTAGTTGTCAAGTCTTTTTAGTCTCTTCTAATCTGGGATTGTTCCCCAACCTTTATTTGCCTTTTATGCCTATGACTTTTTCGAAGAATAGAAACCAGATTTTATTTTTTATACTGTGTCCCTCAGTTTGAGTTTGTAATTTCCTCCTTGGGCAGATATTTCCTTATATGTGGCTGGAATACTGCATAAATGTTGTTATGCCTTCTTAATGCATTACGTCAGGAGGTACACGGTGTCATGTCCCATTAGTGGTGATGCTCATTTGGTCAGTTCCTTAAGATGGTGTCTGTTTCTCCCTTAATCATTAGTAAATAATCAGTAAGGAGGTGCTTTAAGATAGCATGAATGTTCTACCTCATCAATCTTTTATCCATTAACTTTAGGCTCTGTTGATAATTCTTTCCTGAGTCATTTATTATTAGGATGGTAGAAAGTGGTGATTTCCAACTCTATTATTCTTTCTATATTTGCCAATTGGCATTCTGCTCGAAAGGAGAGCTTTCCTTTTTATTAATTTGCTTATAATTAATATAAACTCATGGATTCATGTTTTACTTGATTTCTGTCCTTACTTGTTGTAAATTGTCTTTTAATACATACCACTTATGAACATTCCCCTACTTCACAGAAAAAAAAAAAAATACAAAAAGAAATTTAGCACCCTTCCTGTCTGGTTGGAGAAAGAAAGAGGACATTCTGAGGGTAACTATATAAAGAACAATGCATTTCTTCTGTCTCTTCTTTCATTTAATTCTTCATTTTAATAGTTTATGAATATATAACATTTCAGATCCAAGGGCTTGTGGGAGCTTAGTCTAACTAGGCCTTAATCATGGGTCTCCGCCAAGACCCTATTTGCATTCTCAATTGACACTAAATTAAAGTTAATTTGATACTTTGGCCGAAAACCTCTTTCCTAAATGGCAAAATACACTACTTTGAAGGTCATCTTTTGCCCAAATGTTTGGCTGCACAGATCAAGTTGTTAAATTCAGAGACCATTTTCATTTATTATTATTACTATTACTATTATTATTATGTCTACCCTTGTTTCTTCCAAAAAGCACTTTTTCAAGAGCAAAACTACTATCTTTACATACCAGTTTATACCTTCTGAAAACATTTTCTTGCTATTATGTGAATAGCAATTCAGTTTCTTAATGTGTCACCAAAAAAAATTATAACTGCTTCTAAATTGCATTGATGTATTGTAGAATTGAGTTGAATATCTTTGTAGGCTGAGTATAATTATCCTCCTGCCAGGAACAAATAAGTTATACTGCTCCAGAGAAATAAATATGCATATGAATTTATGTGGATGGATAAATCCTTATAAAGTTTAGCTCTTTATAACACAATGAGAGAAAAAGAAATGTACTTGGTAAGGCTAATGAATAAACTAAGATCATTATATTGTCTATCAGCCATTTCCCCCACGAACTTATATTTTACTGCATATAAATCAGGGCGGAGCATTTGAAAGGACTTTATATAGTGAACAAGGCAATTTTAGGATGAACTATAATAAGTCACCTAAAATCTTCAGCTATACTTTAAACAAGATGATATGTATAAATAGAAGAAAATGGATATTCCAAGAGAAGAGTTCAAAATTATAAACTGTGATTTAACTCTGTTAACATCTTTACCTCTTCAAAGATACCTAGCAGAAAAAGTTTGCAAACAATAACACCAGGTACAGGCCAATAAAAAAAAAAAAAAAGGATCCCAGACTACACTAGGTAATTGCAGCGAGATTAGTGTAAACCAAATGCGTTTATTATTTACAATGTAATCCAATATACTAGCGGATGGCATGCGCTTTATTTTAATTAGCTGTTTCTTTTAAAGAGTTGCTTGGTCCAACTGTCTTGATAAGAAAAAATTGTAGTCATTGCTCAAAATGCTTGTAGCAAATCTAGTTTTAAATTGAAGCAATTTATTCCGAAAACAGTCTACTACTGCAGCAATAATCAATGTGTTTTCCCTTAGTCCATTCTTGAGCTTTCCATGGACTATTGTTAATTGCCTGTAACTAAATGACTGCTGGTGCCCTTAAACGTTAACTCTTTGGCACTTGTTCATTTGTTGTGTTTAACCAAATGCCTGTTTCCCTTAGGTTTTGCCTAGCGATTTTGCTTTACAATTTTCTGTATTCCATCTCAGTCCCTTAAAGGGGGCAGAGTCTATCATTTAAAAAAAATAACACAGAGGCTAAACAGAGTTTTAAAGGTTTGCATTTTCTTTTTCCATCCTCTGATGTTGCATTGTGCTGAAATGGAATCTTTTTATTTTTTAAATGCTGCCACTCCGGGCAGCCTGAACTTGAGCTGAAAAGTAGATCCTATTTCAAAAGGGAATGACATTTGCTAGGGCAACACCATTCACATTGTAATGTAAAGATAAAATACAGCAGTGGGTTCCCATCATTTCTTTTAACTGTAACAGAATTTAACCCCTAGTAATTTTGTCCTCACCTAATGTGTAAGCAATATTGGCTGGCACTCATATTAATGAATGTGTCCAGCTTAGAGCAAAAGAATGTGGAACTGAATCTAATATATCATTTTCTTTGAGAGAATTTACACATGCTATGTAAACCAATGTAAAAAACCTAAATGGAAAATTTTTTAAGCTGCATACATTTATAAATGTCTTGCATAAAAATTTTGCATAAACATAATAAAAATAAAAATCTTGCATAAAAATAAAATCTACACTTAATTAAACACTAGTTATATGTATCTTTTTATTCAACTGTTGAATTAGAAATTAATGACTAGATAAGAAGAAATATGGCTGAGGTTTTTTATTTTCCCTGTAATCATCACAGGATAAGTGACATCACATGCAAACATACACACAAATAAAAAATGTCCTTGTGAGAAAATGATGGCCATACTTTTCAGATTATCACTGATACTGCGTTGCACCCATGATGATTTCACCCCATTAGTAAGATCTCAAGAGTGATCTTGGAAGCCAAGAGTAGTTGTCACTGCAAAACCATAGATTCTTTTAAAATTCTCAATCTAAGACTACATCTACTATTACAGAGTTAGATAACCCTTTGGTGGATTGTAAATTACAGAATTGAAAATACCATTACTTTAGAGCCATAATTTCAGGAATAGTTATCTTTAGTGGTAATTAAGGAAACTAGTACTTTTCAAGGTAGTTGTCAACTGCAAGGAACAATAGCAACCCATCAATAATACTTGGACTATGATGATCAAGATCAAAATACATACACAGGCAGTTTAAATAACATTTCACTAAAGTGGACTTCAAAATCTGTGCATTCTGGCCTAATGTTTAAATACCAGTATCATTGAATTTGTTACATTGTGCATGAGCTCTGAAGGAGAAAAAAGAAGTGAATGTTTTATCTCTAAGATTGTCTGATCATTTCTATAGGAATAAGAGAACTTGTATACAGAGGGTGGCAAGAAAATTACTCTTTTGGATAGAATGTAGTAACATACCAAGTCAAAGGGGAAAGAAAGGATAAGAAAAAAATATTTAGTTCTGTTGCTGCTGTTTAGTGGCTAAGTCGTGACTGACTCTTTTGTGACCCCATGGACTGTAGCCCACCAGGTTCCTCTGTCCATGGGATTTCCCAGGCAAAAACACTGGAGTGAGTTGCCATTTCCTTCTCCAGTGAATCTTCCTGATCCCAGGACCAAACCAGCATCTCCTGCACTGGCAGGCCAATTCTTTACAACTGAGCCACCTGGGAAGCCCATTTAAGAGCTTAGTGAAAGGAAAATATGACCATATAGTCAGCTGTGACATCCACTAAGGAGCCTAGTTCTTAATCCCAAGTTAGCACTCAGCCTCCAAGACTGTGGTCAGCCATATTGGCCCCACTCTGTTGAAAAAGACAAGTGTTAGTGTTTCTGGCAGGAGCCAGCAGACAGTATTCATTAGGTGGTCCACCCAAACTCTATGCGGCACTCCACACTGCCCTTCAGGAACTGTGCTGTTCACCCCTCATTTCTTCTCAGCCCTGACCCCTGGGTGACAGCTGAGGTGGGAAAGATTAAGATTCAGATTGGGTGAGTTCAGAAACCATCCTGGCTTAAAAGCTTCGTCTCCAGAGGAACCAGTATTTCTTTTATCAACTCCAGCATACCTTGCAGGATTCCCACAAGAATATGTTTATGTGTAAGAGTCACTTTCACTCCAGCAAGCCCCAAATTATAGTTTCCAATCAGGTATTTACAAATCAGTCCAAATGCAATCTACCAATGTAGGTTCATTCTTACCATAAGCAATGTTGCTTAGCAACACAGTTACCACATACCACCTTATCGGGTTACCAAGGAAACAGCTAGAAAGTTATCAAAAGGTCACATTCTACTGCAGAAAGGAAAGGGGTTGTGTCAATCCATTACCCACATCTGACCTCATTCACAAAAGTGTGAAATCAAGTTGAATTTATGATTTTGTATGTAAATATGGTATAATTCCCTCTGGTAATTTTTTTTTTCTAGAGCTGATGTATACAGTTGAACTTGCTGGAGGGCTTGGTGCTATCCTTCTGCTGCTTGTTTGTTTGGTGACCATCTACAAATGTTACAAGATAGAAATCATGCTCTTCTACAGGAATCATTTTGGGGCGGAGGAGCTAGATGGAGGTAAGCTGAGTCCCCTCTTGTAATGTTCTTTCTATTCATATTTGTTTTCTGCTTTTGTTTTGTTGAAGGAAAGAAAAGTTACCTGAATAACCATTTGCAGCATCTCTTAGAGTCTTTCAATGTTCAGTTGGTAAATTCATCTTTTATATGGAATGCTATGTGTGATGCTTTGGAGCCAATAGGTATTATCCTCTAAAAATAAGAAAGCAACACTTACCATTTTTAGAATGGTGTTCCAAAGAACACTTCTGAATTACAAACGCTGACTACAGTGTTATTGGAGTGTTCATTTCTCTCACCTTGTAATCAGCACTGAAAAGTCCAGCTTTACTCCTGTATAGGTAAGGAGTGTCTCTTTTAATCGTGCTCCCTAGCTCAGTAGTTTGAAGTGAATCTTAATTTGTCTCTTGTTTAGCCTGATCAGCTATAATAAACAGTACTGAGTATTTTAGAATTCATCCAGCAGTCTTTCAACCCTGTTTATTTAGCTTTATTTGGACAGGCTAATTTTTATTCCAAGTGGGGACCCACAGAGAGGGAAGTGCACAAACACATTGTTTTGATAATAATAAATCTAATACTTGTGCTCCAACTGGGTAAGTAAATATTGTTTTCATATAATCATTATTATTATTTGCCTCTGGTCAGTCATAAATATGTTTACAATCTAAGAATAATTTGGAGTTGTTAAAATTGAACTCCGTAAACTGCCCATTAGTGGACTAAAGTTTTTTTTTTTTTTCCTCTTTTGGTCATTTGAAAGTGATTCATATATAACATTAATTTGCAACATAGGAAGCATATGTGAAGTGACAATAAACAGTACATACGATCAGTATTTCTTGATCATTTTCATAATCTCTTTTTATTGACTATCCATTTTTCGCTTACCATTACAAAGGAAAATGAAACAATTGCCCATGTTACCACATTTCCACAGGCCTCTAGAGTAAGTCACAGGTAGAGTGTAGGCTGTCAGACTTGTGAAGAGGAGCAATTTATTCAGCATCCCTAACACTCCTCTCTGTAGCCTTCTCCCCTTGCCATTACAGTGAAATCTGTGCTACAGCAAGACTGCTTTTTTTCTCATTTTAAAGTACCGATTAGCCTATTTATTCTTTGTTTCTAACTTTCTTGCCTATTCATACAGATTATTAATTTTTTTGCTACTGCTTCAAAGAGATATGAGAAAATTGCCAAAGTCAGAGTCATTGTTGAATTAGAATCAAGCTGAGTACTAGGCCTTCTTAAAATCATTTTTGCTAAACCTCAGAAAAACTCAGGTCAATAGTATAATCTCTCTTTTACTGATAAAGCAACTGAGGCTCCCAGAGTTAAATAACTTACTAAAGAAGATACCACTAGTATTATTGTAAGTGGCCAAGATGGGAATTGAATATAGGTATATTTTCAAAGCATTTATTTGATTGAACACTGAGCCCTTGTTATTTTTAGCCTTTTAAAAATTTGGTATGTTCAGCATAGCTTCAAGATCTGATGTTATTTGCACAATTAACACAGTAGAAGGTATTTGAAAAGATATTACCTAAACAAGTCTCATTTTATCTATTAACATTATTTTGGATATAATTTTTGTTCTAAATGATATGAAGGATTTCACCCAAATGATAAATTTCCAATATAATTTTTTGTCACATTATGAATGGTAGAAAATTCTAAACAGTTTCAGTTCAGTTCAGTAGCTCAGTCGTGTCCGACTCTTTGTGAGCCCATGGTCTACAGCATGCCAGGCTTCCCTGTCCATCACCAACTTCCGGAGCTTAGTGAAACTCATGTCAATCAAGTCAGTGATACCATTCAGTCATCTTATCCTCTGTCGTCCCCTTCTCCTCTCACCTTCAGTCTTTCCCAGCATCAGGGTCTTTTCAAAGGAGTCAGTTCTTCACATCAGTTGGCCACAGTATTGGAGTTACAGCTTCAACATCAGTCCTTCCAATGAATATTCAGGACTAATTTCCTTTAGGATGGACTGGATGGATCTCCTTGCTGCCCAAGGGACTCTCAAGAGTCTTCTCCAACACCACAGTTCAAAAGCATCAATTCCTCAGCGCTCAGCTTCTTTATAGTCCAACTCTCACATCCATACATGACTATTGGAAAAACCATAGCTTTCACTAGACAGACCTTTGTTGGCAAAGAAATGTCTCTGCTTTATAATATGCTGTCTAGATTGGTCATAGCTTTTCTTCCAAGGAGCAAGCATCATTTCATTTCATGGCTGCAGTCACCATCTGCAGTGATTTTGGAGCCCAAAAAAATAGTCTCTCACTGTTTCCATTGTTTCCCATCTATTTGCCATGAAGTGATGGGACCAAATGCCATGATCTTTGTTTTTCTGAATGTTGAGCTGGAAGCCAACTTTTTCACTCTCCTCTTTCACTTTCATCAAGAGGCTCTTTAGTTCTTCTTCACTTTCTGCCATAAGGATGATGTCATTGGCATGTCTGAGGTTATTGATATTTCTCCCAGCAATCTTGATTCCAGCTTGTGCTTCTTCCAGCCCAATGTTTCTCATGATGTACTCTGCATATAAGTTAAATAAGCAGGGTGACAATATATAGCCTTCACATCCTCCTTTCCCAATTTGGAACCAGTCTGTTGTTCCATGTCCATTTCTAACTGTTGCTTCTTGACCTGCATACAGGTTTCTCAGGAGGCAGGTAAGGTGGTCTGGTATGCCCGTCTCTTGAATTTTCCACAGTTTGTTATAATCCACACAGTCAAATGCTTTGGCATAGTCCATAAAGCAGAAGTAGATGTTTTTTGGAACTCTCTTGCTTTTTCAATGATCCAGCAGATGTTGGCAACTTGATCTCTGGTTCCTCTGCCCTTTCTAAATCCAGCTTGAACATCTGGAAGTTCACAGTTCATGTACTGTTGAAGCCTGGCTTGGAGAATTTTGAGCATTACGTTGCTAGTATGTGACATGAGTGCAATTGTATGGTAGTTTGAGCATTCTTTGGCATTGCCTTTCTTTGGGATTGGAATGAAAACTGACCTTTCCCAGTCCTGTGGCCACTGCTGAGTTTTCCAAATTTGCTGGCATACTGAGTGCAGCGCTTTCACAGCATCATCTTTCAGGATTTGAAATAGCTCAGCTGGAATTCCATCACCTCCACTACCTTTGTTCATAGTGATGCTTCCTAAGGCCAACTTGACTTCACATTCCAGGATGTCTGGCTGTAGGTGAATGATCACACCATCGTGGTTATCTGGGTCATGAAGATCTTTTTTGTATAGTTCTTCTGTGTATTCTTGCCACCTCTTCTTAATATCTTCTGCTTCTGTCAGATCCATACCATTTCTGTCCTTATTGTGCCCATCTTTGCATGAAATGTTCCCTTGGTATCTCTAGGTTTCTTGAAGAGATCTCTAGTCTTTCCCATTCTATTATTTTCCTCTATTTCTTTGCATTGACCACTGAGGAAGACTTTCTTATCTCTCCTTGCTATTCTTTGGAACTCTGCATTCAGATGGGTACATCTTTCCTTTTCTCCTTTGCCTTTAGTTTCTCTTCTTTTCTCAGCTATTTGTAAGGCCTCCTCAGACAACCATTTTGCCTTTTTGTATTTGTTTTTCTTGGGGATGGCCTTGATCACTGCCTCCTGTACAAAGTCATGAACCTCTGTCCATAGTTCTTCAGGCACTCTGTCTATCAGATCTAATCCCTTGTATCTATTTGTCACTTACACTGTAAAATTGTAAGGGATTTGATTTAAGTTTAGATGTTTAGAGTTAGATGTTACTGAACCTTAGTTGCATCTCCTTGGATTCTTCTACACATTGTTATAATTGAATAAATATCTACTATTGCAGTGTTGAAAAATTTCTCTAACATCATGAATCCCCATTCTTCCTAGCCCTCCCACAAGTCCTTTCTTCTTCCAAAAAAGAGATAATTGTTAAGAGAATGCACACTTTTCTTGACTTGGCTTCAGAAACTGTAATTTGAAAGTCAAAGTTGATCAGCTATCTTTATTCTTGGCTACCATGTTACCTCCCCTGAAATGGGAATACATGAAGTGCTCTTGGAAAGAAAGGAAACCAGTGTGAAGAAGAAGAGGGAAAGAAACTTTAGCTCATCTTTTGAAGTAATGTCAGTACTACAGTGATTGTTAATAACAGATTCATTGACCATTTCTTACATATGTATTAAACGACAAGTGTTGTGTTGACTATTTTATTGATACTGAGAAAATCATACAACCAGAAAGACAGAATTGAAACCCAGATCTAAATCCCCAAATTTTCCTAATTTCCTTCACTGTATCAGACTAGGAAATGGACTGTTTGGCATCTGGACACATTCAGTCGATTCCTTTCAAGTCTCTACAATGGGCATTACCTGACTCTATCAGTTCTGTATCAGAAAGATTCTATTTTTCCAAGATGAAACATACTGATGCTTTGCTCTCTTGGTTTGTTCACATCAGTCTTTGTACCTTTCTACACAACCTTACATTGTAATGTTTCCCCTAGACTCAGGCCTTAGCATTTCTCTTTTAATTCTGCAGCACCACATTTTTGGATCATATGTACAACCCTGTCTACAGTTGCATTTATGTACGAATTTCTCCTAAATGTCTTTCTCCAAGTTCTCTTGTTTTATTATCATTTTCTCATAACCTTTTGGTTTTTTTACACTATGATAGGAACCAAGACCAGCTTTTGCATCACGCATCCCCCCACACTCATTCCTTACCATTTTCCGTTTTACATCTCAATTCTCTGTATCGTCCTTTACCTCATTTGCTTCACTTCCTCTCCACCTGCCATTTCCAATTAGTTATCATGATCAACTAGCACATTATTGACAAGAGATATATTAACACATCTTTTGTTACCCAAACATTATTGACCAGAGATATATCAATACATTTTTATACAGAGTGATACAATTAACATGACTGCATAGTTTTTAGAGCTTTAACTTAATCAAGGGTTCATTACACAGCTTACGATTGTTGTTATCATTCGTATTTTGCTCTGTTCGGTTTTTATCCCAACCTTCTGTGTATTATAAATGCAAGTTTATTACTATAAAACTTTCAAAAATGCCACATCACAAAATTTTGAGTAAAGGACTTTTCAGTGAATTTTATGCAGATACATATATAATACTGTCTTAGAAGATGATAGTTCTTCAGAATACAGTACTGATTCAGACGATGTGAACATTCAGTTCAGTCGCTCAGTTGTGTCCGACTCTTTGTGACCCCATGAACCGCAGCACGCCAGGCCTCCCTGTCCATCAC